>NC_134406.1:124357425-124359925 GCF_038048845.1 Mixophyes fleayi
AGAGTTGTAGTGTGGTATAGATAGAGTGGTCCACACAATATAATAATAAAACCCTCAACTGGTCTGAATTCCACCAAACAAGTATCTTGACTGCGTAGTGTTGGTGGCCCCGGTACACAATTTGGTACCGAGGCCACAATATAATTTAAAAACCCTCCACGTGTCGGAATTCCACCAAACAAGTATCTGGACTGCATAGTGGGGTGGCCCCGGTACCCAATTTGATACCGGGGCCACAATACCTCCTCAAAACATGCTCCAGACAATTCGTCATTGACAGACCCCAGACAGACAGGGTCGTAGTGTTATTGTTTGACTTTGTAAACCCAAAAAAATGTCCCTGTTGCACTTGCACATAGTCGTGCAATGAAGACTGACTTTTTCATTTAAAGGCACGATCTTTCAAGTGTAGTGTTTGTAAGTCTAAGTCATATTATACTTTTGGTAAAATTGGTTTTTTTTTGTTCCTCTTTATGGTAATTAATTAGTAATAGAATTAAAGTAGGAAATAGAATTAAATAGAATTAAAGTAGGAAATAGAGTGGTATAGAGTTGTAGTGTGGTATAGATAGAGTGGTCCACACAATATAATAATAAAACCCTCAACTGGGTCTGAATTCCACCAAACAAGTATCTTGACTGCGTAGTGTGGTGGCCCCGGTACACAATTTGGTACCGAGGCCACAATATAATTTAAAAAACCCTCCACGTGTCGGAATTCCACCAAACAAGTATCTGGACTGCATAGTGGGGTGGCCCCGGTACCCAATTTAATACCGGGGCCCACATTACCTCCTCCAATTTCCAAGTGTAGTGTTTATAACATCTTAACACTACACTAATTCTAGCACGTCAAAACCTCTTGTTTTAAATAATGACAGGGCATTTAACTTTTGATTTAATTTATTGAATTTGTTGGCATTTTCTTTTACTTTTTGAACATGGCAAACGACTGTTGAATGGTCACATAATGCCAAAAAAAAAAGGTGCAAGATGGAATTGTCCTTGGGCCCTCCCACCCACCCTTATGTTGTTGAAATAGGACATGCACACTTTAACAAACCAATCATTTCAGCGACAGGGCCTACCAAACAACTGTGGCTGAAATGATTGGTTTGTTTGGGCCCCACACACCAATAAAACAATTCATCTCTCCCTGTACAAACTAAACAGGCTCTACTGAGGAAAGATGTCGTCCTTATCCTCAACCTCTGATTCCTCTCCCCCTACAGTGTGTACTTCCTCCTCCTCACACATTATCAATTCGTCCCCGCTGGACTCCACAACCACAGTCCCTCTGTACTGTCTGGAGGGCAGTGCTGTACTTCATTGAGGAATTGATTATTCATTTTTATAAACATCATTTTTTCAACGTTGTGAGGAAGCAACCTCCTTCGCCGCTCACTGACCAGGTTCCCCGCTGCACTAAAAACTCTTTCCGAGTACACACTGGAGGGGGGACAACTCAGTTAAAAAATAGAGCCAGTTTGTACAGGGGCTTCCAAACTGCCTTTTGGAGTTCTACCACGTCACTACCTCTAGTTAATTTAGATTGCAAGGCTTGTAAATATAAATACTTTGAAGATAAAAAAAAGCAGGCTGCACAGACTGTGGAGCTAGAAAGTGAAATTAAATGGACCACGTTACTTTGGTGGCTATCTATGCCCCCCCCCCCGCCCTACACTTGTAGTTGAATATAAATAAAGCAGCCTGCATAGACTGTAGAACTAGCAATTCAAATATACAAAGAAATGGACAAAGGCAGTTTGGTATCTGTCTGCATCAGATCCCCTCTCCACTAGGAGTAAAACAGAAAACTTTTCAGCCGTTATATAATCTAGAATATAAATAGAAATTGAGAAATGCAATTTGGTATCTGTCTGCATCATAATCATCAACATCCTCCTCAGCGCCAGCTACATCAATATCCTCCTCCCAGTGCACAACATTCACACCTTCATTAGCCAAATCTGTAACTGGACTGTGGGTGATCCTTCCAGCATATGCAGAGGGCGTGCTGCAAATGCTGGATGGAGTCACCTCTTCCCGTACAGTGATGGGAAGGTCAGGGTTCACAACCAACAACACCCTTGGACTCGCCTTGGGGATTTGTGATGTCATCTGTTTAGAAGGCAGAGTTCTTTGCTGTTTTGTTGTTGTTGCTGACAGCATAACTCTCTTAAATTTTTTGGTAGGGGGGGGGAGGAGGGCTTTGATCCTTGGGTGAAGTTGGACCACTAGTCATGAACACGGGACAGGGCCTAAGCCGTTCCTTGCCACTACTTGTCGTAATTGGCATATTGCCAACTTTACGTTTCTCCTCAGATGATTTTAAGTTTCTTTTTTTGCTGTTTTTTGAGAACTTGGGCTTTTTGGATTTTACATGCCCTGTACTAGGAGATTGGGCATCGTGCTTGCCAGACGACGTTGATGGCATTTCATCGTCTATGTCATGACTAGTGGCAGCAGCTTCAGCATTAGGAGGAAGTGGGTCTTGATC
>NC_134406.1:124369925-124377425 GCF_038048845.1 Mixophyes fleayi
TTCTAAATCTTTTTTCACCGCAGTTGTAATTGGTAATGAAAGGGATTTTATCAATCTTATCAGGCTTATTTTTGTATTGTAATAGGCTGTCTCTTTCTACCTGCTGAATTTTGATATTTGCTTCACTGATGAGTGAGTCGGGATAACCCCGATTTTTGAATCTTTCGGCATAGATGGATAGTTGTTCTTGACATTGCGATTCATTGCTGCAGTTTCTTTTGATCCTGTAGAATTGCGAATAAGGGATATTGTTTTTCCATCCTTTGACATGACCACTATTGTAATGAAGATAGCTGTTTGTATCAACAGTTTTAATGTAGTTCTTGGTTTCAACTCTGGTATCTAAACCTGATAGTACTAGATCTAGGAACTCGATGGTTTGAGTGTTATAGTTGGCAGTGAATTTTAGATTATAGTTGTTGGAGCTGATATATGATAAAAAGTTTTTGATAGAGAGCTCATCACCTTCCCATACTATTAAGATATCATCGATGTATCTTTTGTAAATCTTAATGTGTTTGGAATAGGGATTCGGGTTCAGGACACATTCTTCCTCTCAGCATCCCATCACTAGATTTGCAAAACTTGGAGCAAAAATCGTGCCCATAGCGGTCCCACAGGTTTGGAGGTAGTAATTGTTCAAAAATTTAAAGTAATTATGGGTTAGAGTGAATAAAATGAGGTCACAGATGAAGTTTCTGTGTTCTGGAGTAAGTGTAAAGTCTTGATCTAAAAATTTCTTGCAAGCTTGAATGCCAGTTTGGTGTTCTATGGCTGTATACAATGACTGAACATCTATGGTTAGCCAAATATATCTAGGACACCATTCAAAATCCTTAAAGATGTTCAAAACACTTGTGGTGTCTTTGAGATATGATTTTAGTCCAAGAACGTATTTCTTAAGGAAAATATCCACGTATTCGGAAGTGTGTGCAGTAAGAGAGTCTATACCCGCCACGATCGGTCTGCCTGGCGGTTTCTCTAAGTTTTTATGTATCTTAGGGAGGTGATAGAAAATGGGAATAACCGGGTTAGAAACCATTAAGTACTGGTATTCCTGTTTAGTGATGGTGTTATTGTGTAGCCCTTTAGTGAGAATGGTTCTAAGGGCTGAAATGAAATCTGTAGTTGGGTCCTTAGAGAGAACCATGTATGAATTAGTATCATCAAGAAGTCTAAGGGATTCTTCTACATAGTCTGTTCTGTTAAGAATAACTATCCCCCCCCTTTATCTGCTTGTTTAATGACTATGGATTTATTGTCTTGTAGTCTTTTCATAGCAGTGGTTTCCGGTTTGGACAGATTATGACTGATCCTGTCACTGTAATTTTTATGACACAAGTCTTTCACCAGCAGCTCATGAAATAGGTCTATATGACTACTCCTCGATTCAAGTGGATAGAATTTAGATGTAGGCTTGAGACCTGATTTAGAAGCGTTCTCATAATTGGATATGATACAGGTTTCTCTTCTAGCAAAATGTCGTTTCAAGGTCAACTTCCTAGTGTACTTGCTTATATCAATAAAGATTTGAAATTTATTTGGTTTCTGAACCGGGGCAAAGGTTAATCCTTTACTAAGTAAGTTAAATTCTGATTTATCCATGGTATGTGTGGACAGATTAAAGATACCATTTGCTTTCAGAAGGTCATTCGGAATTAAATGGGGTTTCTTCTTTGTTTCTTTATTGCCCCCTCTCTTACCTTTCCTTCTGTATACCTGCGTTTCATTGGTGAGGCAAGCCGAATATTTTCCCTTATGGGTTTTCGGTGAGACCCTCTTTCGTAGGGTATGTGTGCTGGGGACAAAAAATCATCGCTATCACTAGCGTCAGTGTGTTCTAGAGCTTTGAATCTATTTCTAATGGATATATTCTCAGGGTGAGGTACTCTGGTAGGCGAACTACGTCGTGATATGGTGGATGTCTTATTTCGATGTGTAGTATGCCATTTATTAGTGTGATCTGGATCAGAATATTGTTTAGATGTATAGCGCAAGTTTTGTTTGCTCCATTGTTTAATGTTGTTGCTTTCATAATCATGTTTATCTCTGTAAAACTTCCTCTCTTTAATTTTAATGATATCTGATTCTATTCTATCTAGTTTCTTATTGAGTACTTGTTCATTAATAACGTAGTCTTCTTGATGTTTAAAAGGTTCTAATAGTTTATCCTTATCAGCAAGACTCTCCTCTGTTTTGTGGAACATTTTTCTTTTTTCCTGTACAATGATTTTAATCAATTTCATTGAACAAACATGTAAGATATGATCCCATTCCTTCATGAACTCTGGGTTGTCTAGCCCAAATGTGGGGTTCTTATTTATACGTAAACCTCTGGGAATTCGATCAGTTTGGACATATTGTTCTAGCCCTTTAATATCCCACCATAATCTCGTTTCTTTGGTTAGGAGTTTCTCCACGTCCCAGAAAAGGTTGTCTAGATCAGTGTCAGGATCTGAGACAAACTTGTTATCACTGAAAACCTTTTGACAACGGTCTGTCCTTTGGTTGATTCTGTCTGAATTTCTCCACATCTTGTATTAGTATGTGGGAAACTAACTCACTATATCAGTGGTGCAGCCTGTTTAATAGTTGTACCAAAGTATGTATAAAGCAGCAGATAGATTAAAACGTGGCGCTCAAACACAGAATATGTGAGTAGAAATTAATAAATATCCAATATAGGAAAACACTTTCTTCATAAGATAAGGCAGCCTCCCTCCCAGATTACGGATGGTACTCCGATAATGAATAAATCAATATATACACAGATAGGAGGATGAAATGGCGCCAATATAGGTAGTGTTAGCTGGTAACAATCACCCAGACAGTCAATAATTGCTGATATGCAGAGTATGAATCTTAGCAAGCTGGTACAGTCATTATTCAACAGCTTCCAGATACTCCAACTATATACCGAAATGCAGACAGAGAAAAACAAAAGATGTAGTTGCAAAGGCACCCGTGATGTACAGTAAATAATAGGTGGCAGCGTACCAAGTAGATATAAATAAACAGCTTATCTGTGTCAGAATAATCTGAACGTAGTCTCCAAACAGCCAAGTGAGTCAGGAACCGATGTGTAAACTGCTTGTGAAGATATATTATATCTGGATCATCAACCCCAGCAAATTCACTGCTTGCAAACTCCACTCAGCCGATATTTTAAAAAGAAAAGAGCCATATAGTGTAGTACTTTTAAACGATTTAATCGGCATGTATCATAATAAAATCAAACTCACAATATATATATATTATAAAAGCTTATCTGTAATCCTGTAGTACAAGGGATACTGCTACACAGCGTGGATATCTGGACACTCCATGAAGTGAACACCGATGGACTCCATACAAAAGTACTCAAAGGGAAAACTCTCACAGACCAGGTGGGCAGCAGAGCCTTCAATATACCAGGAATAGATAGTGGGAAACAACTTCAATGCGTTTCGTCATGTAAAGACTTCATCAGGAGGAGTATTTTAGACCAGCACTCAGTGCTGTCTTATATAGCGATGGCGGGCGCCATTTTGCGCATGCGCAGAGCAGCGCTTTTTCGCGCATGCGCAGATTGGACCTTTGGATCGGCGCTTGCACTGTATGTGCAAGGGGGTACTGTACAAGCCTGAAAAAGTCAGGTATTAGGCCAGGGGGAGTGGAGAGAAAGGATTATAAGGTTTCCTATAGTCAGGGCTTATATATTACTAGAGTATAGGAAGGGCAGATAATTATACTGCAGTGGATAGCGGTGGCCATCTTTAGCAAGGGCAAAAGAGCTGAGGATAATGAGTCCTGCTAGTATGTAGCCCATAAGTGCACACATGGGGATGTGTCCTAAAGACTACACACACACACGAGCCAATCTACAAAATCTGTAGTATATATAATAAAAATGCACAGTAAAAATAAAAATGCACAATGAAATTAAAATAAACACCAGAATATATGTATATATATATATATATATATATATATATATATATATATGTATATATATATATATATATATATATATATATATATATATGTATATATATGTATATATGTATATATATGTATATATGTATATATGTATGTATGTATATATATATATATATATATATATATATATATATATATATATATGTATATATGTATGTATGTATATATATATATATATATATATATATATATATGTATATATATGTATATATGTATATATGTATGTATATATATATATATATATGTATATATATGTATATATATGTATACATACATAAATCAACACTATCAACACCTTCTAGAGCAGAGAACCTATTAGTACCATCTTTAGATTTGGGAAATTTTCTAGTCTCATAATTAGGAGTTTGAGAGACCTTAAATCTTTTATATGGGACGGTATTCCAACCTGCTTTATCATGGGGTTGATATTTCCTTAATACCTCATTCTGGGATCTATTCCAGGTTTTAATGTTGTTATTCTCATAATCATAACCTCTTAGCAACTAGTGTTCCTGCTTGTCTATATGGTGTTGATAAAGCTAGTTGATTGACATATATAAAAAAACTGTCTAGTTTAGAAGTCTGTGACGTCCCCACACATAACGCTGGGAGACGCCGCTTGTGCGCATGCGCAGGATGGCGCTGCGCACACTACTTATACTCATAACATCAGTTTGTCACATATGTATAAAGTTGGGTGACTGTTATACAATAATAAAAAAACTGTCCATTCTAGACGTTCTCGACGTCCCCACGCAAAGCGCCGGGAGACGCCGCTTGTGCGCATGCGCAAGATGGCGCGGCGCATACTATTTATATCTGTGACATTAGAGAGTCACATACTTGCATTTCCTCCTGATGAAGTCTTTATTATTTGAGACGAAACGCGTTGAGGACTATTTCTGATGTGACTACTGAGTCTAGCTGCACGTTGGTGAGCCTGAATCCAGGAATATGTTGGTGAGCCTTCATTGATGTTCTCAGTGTTTAGGCTGTATACAAAGATACCCAGATAAGATCTTGTTGAAGTGTTTTTATGTAAGTTTACACCTATATTGTTTTACAAAATAAATGTGTGGATATACAATATCACACTATGTGAGTCTCCTCTATTTTTAATTGGTTACTGTGGACATATGAAGTGCCAGCTCCGTACCCCTATCGCTGTGTGAGACAACACCGACTTGTGAGAAAAATCTGAGCTCCTGATGACAGGATATTAACAGATAAGCCTTAAAGATTTTATATCTGGTACGCATATTACATTTGTATGGTGCCGGTACCTCTGAGTGCACTTATTCGTTGATTCACCTCAACCTGTGTGTCTGTACCCACGTGGTGATCCTCATTTTTACTATTTGGTACATCAGTCTGTATTTTTACATACAGTATTATGCTATGTGGCGCCCCCTCTCGCTTATTTTTGTTCTAGATTTTATCCAGTACACCATCTGGCCTTGTGAGGATTTGGCAGCCGCCTGAACATAGGACTATCGTTTATCAAAAGAGACATTATCTCCATTCTTATTTGTCTACCTAGAGTTACGCGCTGTATTATCTATTGTATTTTGTTATTTGTATTGCGCTATTGGTGATCTAGATATTTAGCTGCATACTCTGTCTAGACAGCATTATACACCCAATATGTGGAAAACAGGGAACAGGGTGAACCAAAGATTTGAAAATTGTCAAAAAATTTTTGAGGATAATATTATTCCACAAGAGCCACAAAATGATATTGATAATCTTTTCTGGGACCTTGAAAAGGCCTTGATTAAAGAAACAAAAGCTTGGTGGGATGTAAATACCCTGGAAAACTATATCAAGGTTGATCGCATACCAAGAGGTTTGAGAATTAACAAATCACCCACTTTCTCTTCTGATGATTCTCATTTCAATAAGGAATGGGACTCAATTCTACATGATTGTTCTAGAAAACTCATAAAATTGATTATATGTGAAAAAAAGAAATTTCTTCACAATTTAGAAAATGAGATTACTGAAAAAGAAAAAATCTTAGAAACTCATAAAGAGAAAGCTTTTTTCTCTGAAAATGAGGCAGTTCTCAGCAAAAAACTAGAACGAGTAGAAACTGATGTTATTAAGATCAAACAAAGGAAATTTGCACGAGACAAACACGATTATGAGAATAACAACATTAAAACCTGGAATAGATCCCAGAATGAGGTATTAAGGAAATATCAACCCCATGATAAAGCAGGTTGGAATACCGTCCCATATAAAAGATTTAAGGTCTCTCAAACTCCTAATTATGAGACTAGAAAATTTCCCAAATCTAAAGATGGTACTAATAGGTTCTCTGCTCTAGAAGGTGTTGATAGTGACAACGAGAGTTTTTTATCCCCAGACCTAACCCCAAGAGAAAGGTGGAAACGACCTCTCAGAGAAAATATAAAATTAGCATCCCCTCTAAAACGCAGATACAACGAAGGAGAGGCAAACGGGGAGGCCTCAAGACCTCAAAAGAGGAGATTTCTGTAACAAATCATGAAAGTCTTAAACGTGAAGGAATCTTCAATTTATCTAGCCATGTACTAAATAAATCTGAGATATCAGTACTAAGCAAAGGATTGTCCTTTGCTCCAATAAAAAGACCCAATAAATTCCAAATCTATATTGACATTAACAAATTTGTTAGAAAATTAACCTTGAAAAGGCATTTTGCTAAGAAAGACCAAGCTGTTATAACAAATTACAATGTTCAGTCTAAATCTGGCCTTAAACCTTCCTCAAAATACTTCCCACTTGAATCGAAAAGTAGACATATAGAAATCTTCCAAGAATTAATCACATCAGATTTGTGTGACTCAGATATTAATTTTCATATCAACAACAATCTTAGTTTTCAAGAAAATAAAGCCTTAAAAAACCTCCAGAAAAACATGGACGTCATAATTAAACAGGCTGACAAAGGAGGAGGCATTGTCATACAAAATCGTTGTGACTACATTAATGAAGCTATGAGACTACTAAATGACGAAGCTTCCTATACCCGTCTCACCAAAGACCCTACTAATGATTATGTTGATTCGCTCAGAGAATTACTCACTAAAGCTCTACATGATGACATTATTATTAAGGACGAGTTTCAATTTCTAATGATGAGCAACCCTATCATACCTATTTTTTATCATATGCCTAAAATTCATAAAAATCTAGTTGATCCACCTGGGAGACCGATTATAGCCGGAATCGAGTCTCTGACGTCAAAAATCTCAAAGTATGTGGACATATTTCTTAACAAATATGTTTTGAAATTAAAATCTTATATAAAAGATACTGCACATGTGCTACAAACATTTGAAAATTTCAAGTGGTGCAGTGATTATTTGTGGGTAACGATTGACGTACAGTCATTATATACGTCCATTGAGCACAAAAAAGGCATTGAAACAGCAAAATATTTTTTGGATTTAGATGTTTCTCTATCCAACCCACATAAGGCATTTATTTGCCAATTAATCGAATTTATCTTAACTCACAATTATTTTAAATTTCTTG
>NC_134406.1:124387425-124388609 GCF_038048845.1 Mixophyes fleayi
ACGAATTACAATGGTGAAGAAAAGAGAATCCAGACTTGTATTACCAAACATTGGGGCATCCTCAAAATGGATCCTGTATTAAAAGACATCCTACCAGAAAAACCTGATATCATCTTCAGAAAAAATAAAAACCTCAAAGATATCCTAGCGCCCAGTATGTTAAGAGAAAATCAAGCCACCAACACAACAACCTTTCCTGCTCCCACAGGGTTTCACAAATGCAACCATTGTAATGTCTGCCAATTTGCACACAAAGACCGAAAGATTTTCTATAATCATGACAATAGTAAGAAATTTAATATTAAGAATTATATGAATTGCGTCACAACATCTGTGATATACCTATTGGAATGTACTTGTGGTTTGAAATATATAGGCAAAACAAAACGGCCTCTAAAACTTAGAATACAAGAGCATATACGCAATATAAAAAACAAAGTACAAAGCCACTCAGTATCCAGACATTTTCTCACAAAACATAACTCAGATCCACGATTCATCTCATTCAAAGCTATCGAACATGTCCAATTGGGACCACGTGGTGGAGACATTCAAGGCAAACTTTCTAAACGGGAAATGTTCTGGATTTTCCAGTTAAACACATTGAGCCCCTCTGGGCTAAATGAAGGCTATGAGATAGCACCTTTTTTATAATTTTATTGGACCTATACTATATAAGTTCTTAATCTATTGTATTGATATATTTATTAACGACTGATATTTTTTATACATTTTATGAATTATCACACTGAAATATCTGTGGTTGCTTCATATTATATGCCTGTATGCCTATAAACCATTGTTAATTATTTTTATTATACATCTTTTTATATATATATATATATATATATATATATATATATATATATATATATATATATATATATTTATTTATTATCATTTTATTAGCTGATTTTATGTATGTGTATCTACTGATTATATGTTCTGCCTGAAAATATTGTGTTTACCTTATGTATATTTAATTTTACATTACCACACAGCTATGCCTGTCTGGGTACAAGATATTCTGCAGAATATCTAATTTTTTTAAGATTTGTAAGCATGTTATGTCTAGTACTCTGAGGAATATTTCCTAGCCGTACTGGACTTTTTGATATCTTTATTTTCCACATTTATATGTATATACTATGGGCTATACACCAGGAGTTCTCTACTATAGCTCA
>NC_134406.1:124412044-124454544 GCF_038048845.1 Mixophyes fleayi
ACGCTGCACCAGTTGGTCATCAATGCAGGACAATGCTGTCCGCTCCAGGGGACTCAGGTCTAAGTACTCCATAGGAGCACCACCTGTCCTCCTGGCATGTCTGCGACTGTCTCAGTTCATCTTTAAGTCTTCTCTTAAAGTCCTGCCACCTGTGTGAAATGTCCAAAGTGAGGAATGTTGCAATGTATACTGGCAAAAACAAGTTCAAAACACTGGTGCAGACATACATATGGATATAAATGTAATATTTTTGATGCCTAAAGGTCACACAACAATCACAGACTGCTACACACCCATAAACAATTGTTTCAACTTAACAGGTTGTAAAGTAATATTGCAAACATTTAAA
This sequence comes from Mixophyes fleayi, assembly GCF_038048845.1. Classification (NCBI taxonomy): domain Eukaryota; kingdom Metazoa; phylum Chordata; class Amphibia; order Anura; family Limnodynastidae; genus Mixophyes; species Mixophyes fleayi. Next base: position 124,412,394 of record NC_134406.1, read on the forward strand.
TTTGTATATTTAGATAAAGGTTTTGGTTTTATTCCCATGCCTTGCACAACATGTGTGTGTTTGACAATATTGAAAGAAGTTGGACATTTTGATAATGTATTCTGAACACACTATAATTAATTGCAAAAAGATTTGCATTCCCTTTCGGTTCCTTGATATCAGTCACAGACTTCCGAAAAGGAGCCGCAGCATTAACTTGCAAAAATGCAGTGATTCACTGTGGAAGGTAGCTGTTAGCTTTTATGGTGCAGCCTCTCCACTGAAAGCTCTCCTAGAATCTCCACCTCTCTCTAAGCAAAGTTGAGCTGCCTGCGCTTGGTGGAAGTTTGGCTTTGCCCAGCTGTCTCTTCCTCTGAACCGGACAGTCCAAAAGGTCCAATAGATATATATATAAAAAAAATTGCCATCTCAAATCCAAAATGAAGCCTGTATCCCAAAATGGCAAGGCAGAGTGATTGCCTCTCCATCTTTATATTGTGTCTGCAGAGGTGTATTTGTTGTGTGTGAATGCCCAGGCATTGGAATGCCCCTAGTTGGCTTGGTATGACTATTGTGATTAAATGACAGGCACTCTGTTAGGGACAAGTCAAAGGAAATCCACCATTTTAGATGTGGTGTGGAAGGAATCCGCAACTTACATATCTACCCCCACACATGTTCTGAGAGCCAGTCATTGAGGAGAATGTTGAAAAATCGAATTCACTTGAAAACTTGCGAGCAGCATGTTTCTCATGTTTCTCACTAATTCATAATGCATCACCAATGCTGATAAAAATGCAGCCTATAGGTCTGCAAAAACCTGATGTCTTTGGCATAGAGTTTGTAGGAGGAGCCCCATAAGGAATCATGGGACGAATCCTGGGAGGGAGCCAATGGATTAGCCTCAGGAGCAATCATGGGATGAACTCTGGGAGGGAGCCCCAGGAGGAGCCCCAGCTGGAGGAAGCAGGAAATCCATCCAAGAACCCTGAAGAATGTAAGTTTATTGATTTAATAATCTACTAGTATATCATTCTAATTTTTAACATAAAACTCTAAGCCTCACAAATAATTTCTTTGCTAAATCTTTATTTGCCTAGACCTAGACAATTACTGCTATTCTACAGGTGTCCGACTTAATGGGCTTCTTAAGTGTTTGCTCTTACATAAAGCAACCTCCTGATACTATATCTGCATGTGCCTCAAAAATGCAGTCATTATTATTATTTTTATTATTTTTATTTATAAAGCGCCACAAGGCGTCCGCAGCGCCGTACAGAGACAAACAAATTACAATACAATGGGAGACAGCACAGTACAGTAAACAGTAAGCACAGCAACTCAGTAAGCTCAATGTAAAGCTAGAGAGGGCGGGGAAGGGGGAGGAAGGATCCGCAAACGACGGGGCCCAAGAAGGAGGGCGCGGAAGACAGGGAGACCCCCAGGGGGGAGGAGGGAGCGAGAGTGGAAGTGGGGTGGAGAACCCTCGAGGAGGAGGGCTAAGTAGCTGGAGAGCAGAGTTAGAAGTGGTGGTAACAGGAGGAGAGATGGCCCTGCTCAGAGGAGCGTACAATCTAAGGGGAGGGGTGGACAGACAGAGAGACGCAGGGGAGAGAGGGAGAGTAGGGGGATGGAGGCAGAAGATAAGGTAGGAAGTTAAGTGGGAGACAGAAAGGCTTTAAGAAAAAGGTGGGTTTTTAGGGCCCGTTTGCAACTGGACAGATTAGGGGAAGTTCTGATGGAGGGAGGGAGCTTGTTCCAGTGGAGGAGGGCAGCGCGGGTGAAGTCTTGGATACGCGCGTGGGAGGAAAACGGAGAGGGCGGGATGGAGCATGAATAGAGAGGAGGGTGGAGATGTAGGGCGCAGTGGAGTTGGCGAGGGCCTTGTAGGTGAGTGTGAGGAGCTTAAAGAGGATTCTGAAGGGGAATGGGAGCCAGTGAAGGGCTAGGTAGAGGGGGGAGAAAGAAGAGGAGCGGCGAGAAAGGTTAATAAGCCTAGCGGCAGCATTAAGAACGGATCGAAGGGGATCGAGATGAGAGTGGGGGAGGCCAGTGAGGAGGAGGTTGCAGTAGTCCAGGCGGGAGATGATCAGAGAGTGGATAAGGCATTTGGTGGCATCTTGGGAGAGGAAGGGCCGGATGCGAGCGATGTTACGCAGCTGGAAGCAGCAGGATTTAGCAAGAGAGAGGATGTAGGGGCCAAAGGAGAGAGAGGAGTCGAATATGACACCAAGGCAGCGAAGTTGGGGGACAGGGGAGATAGAGGTGTTGTCGACAGTGATGGAGAGGTCAGAAGGGGATGAGGTATGAGAGGGAGGAAAAACTATGAGCTCAGTTTTGGCAAGGTTAAGTTTGAGGAATCGAGAGGACATCCAGGAGGAGATGGCAGAGAGGCAGGTGGACACCCTAGAGAGGAGGGAGGGAGAGAGATCAGGAAAGGAGAGGTATAGTTGAGTGTCGTCAGCGTAAAGGTGGTAGCTGAAGCCGAAGGAGCTGATGAGTTCACCCAGGGAGGAGGTGTATAGAGAGAAGAGTAAGGGTCCCAGAACAGAGCCCTGAGGGCCCCCGACTGGAAGGGGGGGAGAGAGAAGGATCGGTGAGTAAGGTAAGAGGTGAACCAGGACAGGACTGGGCCGGAGAGGCCGAAAGACTGGAGGGTGTGAAGGAGGAGGGGGTGGTCAACGGTGTCAAAGGCTGTAGAGAGGTCAAGAAGGATGAGAAGGGAGAAGTGGCCCCTGGCTTTAGCAGAGAGGAGGTCATTGGTGACTTTAGCCAGGGCAGTTTCAGTGGAGTGGAGGGGGTGGAAACCAGACTGGAGAGGATCTAGGAGGGAGTATTCAGAAAGGTAGGAGGTGAGACGGCTGCAGACGAGCCTCTCGAGAATTTTGGAGGCAAAAGGGAGAAGAGATATGGGGCGATAGTTCGAGAGAGAAGTGGGGTCGAGATTAGGTTTCTTAAGAATGGGGGATACGAGAGCATGTTTGAAGGAAGAGGGGAAGATGAGAGTGGAGAGGGAGAGATTAAAGAGGTGAGCGAGGAGGAAACAGGTGGTGGGGGAAAGGGAGCGAAGAAGTTGGGAGGGGATGGGATCCAGGGGACAGGTAGTAGGGGGGGGATGAAATGAGAGAATGGACTTCCTCGCCGGTGGTGGGATGGAAGGAGTAGAGGGGAAGGTGGTTGGGGGGGAGGATGGACGAGTGGGAGGGGAGTCATCTAGCTAGTACTGTGTTCACAGATGAATCTTGCACAGAATGTCTACACACAAAGAGCAAATATATGTTTCTAACATGTAATAATGTGATTTTAAAATGTAGTGATCTTTATTTTTACAGGTGCAGAAGATATGCCACCCCTGCATGTATTGTAAAAAAAAATCTTAAATAATGAAAAAATATTATTCTTACTTTAGTTTATCCATTAATAAAATGTTTCTTTTTGCTTTTTGATAAAGTTTGTTAAAAAAAAAAACGTTGTGCGTGTTATTTTATTTCGAAGCAAATGGGCAATAATGAGACATATTTGTAAAGTATGTCATGAAGGTTTTTTTGTTATCATGGGATAGTAAAGGTTGATGAGATAATGCATTGAAGTTAATATGATGTCATTGTCATGAAACAATGTCTAGGAGTAATAAGATGAATGGGTGTAATTGAGGAAATGCACGTATATGCTTTCTTTTGTGATTTAGGAGTAAAGATGGATGTAGTATAAAAAGGTCCAATTGCTTCCAAATTAATAGAAGGGCAAATAAAAACGAAATGTCACGTACATGCGATTGTACTTCACGCAATTCACTACTGTTTTCAGTACGAGCCCACTCACGTCTAAATTATGAGTTTTAAAAACGCAAGTTGCGTTCGAAGATGAATCAGGCACTATTTGTTTATTTTTTAACTGTTTGTCCAGCTTCATCTTAGTAAATAAATGAAAAATGTTCCTTTAGTGGAACACCTTATTTAAAGTATTGTGCAATCCAGGCTTAGGTTTGAAATGTAATTGTCACTTCATATCATGAGGTAGATTGTCTAGCTTCTTTTCCCACCTTTTTTGTTTTATGCATCTGCAACTCGTCATATTGCTCTCATCATATTTGAAAAAATAAAAATCTCACAAAGAGTAGTTGCTGTATTTTGGTAATCCTGAAACCCACTACTCTAAGTCATCTTATTCACATGGGTTACCCTTATTACTTTCTGAAAATCTTTAGGTTTCCCGATAAGATCAATCCATTCTTTTCAACTGTTTGACCAACTTGTTTTGTAAATAAATGAAAAAGGCACTATTTTCTGTTATTGTGCCCCTTTTTTGGAAACTACTGTGAATTCTAATCTTGGATCATAAATAAACCAATTACATTTTCTTCTTAAACAAAACAAGATATGATTTGTATGAGTACTGTACAGAAAACTTAACTAGCTAATATCAGAAAACTGATATTAAAGTCGGAATGTGATGAGCACAGGAGTGCCAGGGTTAAAATAAATTCCTCAGCAGATAAAGGGTTATATAATTGGATTAGAATAACTTGTCACCAGTGGCACAAACCTGATCTAGACTGATGCTTGTCAGGAGGTTTATAGGATACATTTTAGTCATCTTCTAGGTCATATGATATACAATTGTTTGAAAATTGATTGTACATTGATAATATTGCCTATCCCATATTGTTGAAATGGCTTTTTCACATTTTTGAAAATGTGTTTTGTTTGCAGACAGGCGAGGAGCTTCCAATTTGTCACCTACAATACGTTGCTTGGCCTGATCACGGAGTACCTGATGATTCATCTGATTTTCTGGAATTTGTTATTTGTGTAAGAGAAAAGAGAGTAAAAAATCAACCAATCCTTGTACACTGCAGGTAATGGTATTGGATCTGCTTGTATAAATAAATATTATGTGGAGTTGGTCGTATTTTACACTTACAACATTGGTGTGAATTGTGTCTCTTAGCTTACTTAGTATTCTGATCAGTATATAGCTTTAGAATAGTATGCAAAATGCTTAAGGGTATAAACTCTTAAACTGTAAGTAAGGAAAGTTAAATAAATAATGAAAAAAAAAAAGTGTCTCCCAAAAAAGTCTAACCAGCCCTAGTGCTGCTAGCCTAAGCTGATACATAAAGCGTGGGGACCCCCAGAATTTATCAGTTTCAGTACTAGGCTTTGCCAGCCAGGGCATATGGCACTATAGCAGAGAAACCCGTAGCAGGGGGTTTCCTCTGCCACAGTGCCAAATCAGCCCTAGTCCAGTTAACATAGTACTAGTTTCCCTAGGAACCAGGCCCACAAAAACAATGTACTAAGAGTATTCACATGGATCAAAATCTCTCATATTAAAGTTAAAAGATATGAAAATAAAAATGCTGATAGTATATAATTAAGCAATATTTTATATATAACTAGATTTTTTAATGAAAATGTTTTCTTTTTTAGACATTAGTTGTCTTTCAAAAACACCTTTTGACTGAAATGATAATGATAAAAACAGTTCACTATCATGTTTAATATATTTTAAGTATTTTTTATGAGGCTGTTGTTCTGTGACATCAATTGTGGGTCAATTTAACTCAAGAAACAAAGATGTCCCAATTGCGCTCGCAGTAAATAAATCAAATGACAGGACAAAAATATACAGAATGCTAGTTACTTATCCAAAAAATTATAATAATAATAATAATAATAATAATGCAACAGTATGAAAAGAACAGTGAGGTAAGACAAATTAAAAAACTCATATGCTATTGTTCTAAGGAATGTTATATTGGGAAGGTGGCAAAAATGCACTATACACAATAAATAGGTTTATATGGCAGGAAGGTGATATGACCAAACTCATAAATGTTCTGTGTGAAAACGGATCCAAAGAAATATTGCACAATGCAAATAGGTAAAAAACAGTGCTCGCCAAGGAGGAGAGAGAATGGAATGATCTAGGTCCCACCTACATCCACAGAGTCCTGGAAACCATGATCTACATTGTCCCATAGCAACTTGATAAAAAACTTCTTTGAAAGAGTTAGTAAAAAATGGTAAAAAAATCAGTCCAATGGCACTCTCAACTTTTCATAGAAATCCCAGTCTGGAAATCCATGTACCTTTAGCTGCACTCGGGCATTTGTTGCTGAGCCTTGACGGAGAGGAAGCACGAGTGCGCACCTGCTGTGATTGCTGTGACAGGCTACCGCAATTTAACACAACTCTATCTTTTCTCAGATTACTTAATTTATTGGGCACAATGAATTGTTTGCTCAGTACATCTCCTATTATTGGTTAATTCAGCCAATTGCCATAAAGGTATTTTGTTGTCCATTGGGGAAATTGGCTTTTCATAAACTTAATATAAATTGAATATTTACTACTATTAATAACAACTAAGTTTAATCATAGTTTTCCCTTTAACAATGATTAGTAGTTTAAAGGCAATTTTTTTCTTAAAGCCTGCATGTTCTTTTATAGTACTATGCATATTTAACTTATTTTTCCTCTTCATCCCTCCATGACAGCTATTACAATGGGTAGGCTCCTTTTCTAGTTTAGGTAGAGACAGGTTAAGATAAAACATCTTTAGTATTGGTTGATCAGGTAGTGTTTGTTATTTTCTGTAGCGTAATATATTCTTTGTGGTCCTGGCTATCCAGGGAACACCAGTCTGCTACCTCCAGGAGCAGGCATTGTGTAATTATTCAGATTACATTCTTGGTCTGCAATTGTGCGTGTGCGGTGTCTTAGGTCACAGGGTGCCAAGATGGAGAACCAGGCTAAAGGAGAACTCAGAATAACTCTGAAGTGTCCCCTGTCCTTTAGAAATGTATTACTATCTTCATTGTGACTGGAGCAGCAGGAGATCTGCAGCGGAATGGTGCCTGAGTTGAAACCCAAACAGCCGATGGACACTTGACTCGCTCTAGTTAAGGACCTAAGTTAGGGATTCTTTGTCTTTCATGCATTTCACTTTAGTTTGCTGTTAGTTAATACCCTGTCCTTTCAATACTCTCGCAGAGCCTGTAGGAGGAAAGAACGAGAGCAAGGCACAACAGTTTGTGGTGCCTGTGATAAACATTTAACAATCAAATCTGAAGTTAGAAATATGCACCCGAAAAGAAAAGTGGTCTTATTGGACTTTTTGTAAAGGTAATTTCCATATATTTATGCAGGTCAGAAGGAAATTAGAAGCGCAAAATGACTTGTGGTTCCTGCAGGACCTCGGAAAGGTTGTGCTTCTTCATTCCCATATGGATCAAAGAAATAATTATACATACAAGAAGAATGGGCGTAAGGTGCCAAAGATACTGAAATCTCACTCAACACGGGCAGTTGCATCATCTTGGGCACAAAGGGTTCAGGCTTGAGTGACAGCTTCGCTCCAAGCAAAGCGGATTCACTAGTCATATTTATATGGATGTCTTTTCTCTAATGGCTCTCATATTAGGAAACATGTTATAAAAACAGCCACTGAATAAATTTTTGGTCTTGCAGCACATTGATGGAACTGTCTTTTGCAGCTCTCCCTACTGTATGGTTTGTGTACATCCCATTGTAATATAACAAATATAACTAATTCAGAGCTCCCTAGTGATTGCTGTCCACTTGTAACTTGAGGACAATCAACCTCAGTTAAACATGATACTAAAAAGCACAAGAAAGCAACAAGTGAAATGGCATAAAGTTCACTTTCAATAAAACAACAAAAAGTCCTAACTGCAGTTGTCTTTGTATGAAAGTACAGAAAAGACTTTAAAGTACATATTTTTCTTGTGTTTTCTTTCACCACAGAATTTATGTGCTTGAAACCTCAGAAAATTGTATAAAAAAAATAAACAAACCAAAAACATGTAAGTGAATGAGCCCAACAATGACTTATGTTAAAACCAGATCAGTGCTGTTTCCCCCAAAAAAAATGTCCTTCAAAACAATGTGAAAAAGTGGTGACCTGAAATCACCAAACTCGTGAAAAATAAATAAATGTTTCAAATCAAACGTACATGAAATCCCACAGATCCTTTTATGTAACAAGCTATTCATGAAAAGAATAGTGTAACACTGTATGTGTTACAGACTATATGGGGTTTAGTATTAAACTCACGGATTGATTTAGCTGCCCCACAAAAAAAATGGAGGAGGTTTTTAACACAGGTGACGATTTGGATTTCATTGATGATGATTTAGGGAACATGTTGAAGTTAGAAAGGAAATTGATAAAGGAAAGTAAAATATGGTTGGAGACAGTAGCTGTTGAACAGTACATGGCAGAGCAAATTATTCTAACAGGATTAATGATGAAGAAAACTTTCTTTAATACTGAATCAGAACAATTTAGAAAAGAATGGTATGAGATACTAAACATCTGCTCTGTTTCCTTGATGGATCTTCGCATTCAGGAGAAAAGATCTGAAGAGATTAGATATGTTAAAAACATTAGTCTTACCATTTTCAGATTTAGAAGATTGTAGAGAATTAGAACAAAGTATTTTAGAGACAGTAAACAAAGAAGAAAGGGAGATTATACAAAAGAACAGAAAAAATAAAAAATAAAAAAGATTTTGCCTTAGGCTCACGATATGATAAAGGCAATAAATTTGGGAATTCATAATTAAACAACTGATAGAAATAAAAAAAGAAGAGAAGGTACTCTGATTTATATAAAGCACCTTCCAGAAAACAGTAATTCATAATGAAATCAGTCATAAATGGAGGTTTGGGAATGAAAATAGAGGCAGAATGGAGATCGGTAAGAAGAAATACAGAGAAAGAGGGGATTTTGAAAGGGAAACAATTCCATATATGAGGAGAGTTGGATCCCTCATAAATGGCTGAAGACAGGTTTAATATAGAAATAATAATAGACCTAAAGGAGACACATCAAGAAATAGATGCTCCCCAATACCAATATACAGAGGATTTTTCTTTTTTTTTTAGTGTGACACTAGTTACCCATCAGAATGCTTCCAAAAAATCTAAAAGATGAAAGAGTGGAGGGAATAATACTAAAAATAAATTAGAAGAAAAAGAAAAGGTTCATGAACAGAAACCAGAAGAAACTTTTAGATTATTAAAGACAACATATTTTAGATTTATAATCTTAGCACATATGTACTCAAAAATGAAATAGTTTACTTCAAAAAGGTCTGAAGTTTGCTTCTTCTACCCACACATATATATGCGCTGCGGAATCAGTGGCGCTATATAAATAAATGATGATGATCTATAGATCTATAGAAATTTGATCTTCTTGAAAAATAAGGTCATAGACAAATAGAAAAATAACAAGACCATAGATTCCTTTAAAAAACAACTACTTTTAACTAGTTATGCCAATATCTTTATTGGATTCTGGGAGGACATACATGTCTGGCCCAGACACTCCTATGTGGCAAACCTGGTGTCCTGGATAAGATATATCAACGATGTCCTGTTTGTATGGAAAGGCTAGGAGGAGACATTAAAACAATTTTGTGATCACCTAAATAATAATCAGTTCAATCTAAAATTATTCTTCAATATATATATAGGGAGTCCGTTAACTTTTTGGATTTGAATATATATACCCACGGACTGCAATTCATACATTACCAAAGCTACCATCACTTCACTTGGGTAAATAGTATCTCGAACAGTCAATTTAAGTGTATATGCAGGAACTGCTCAAATAGCAAAACTTTTGAAATCCATATTAAGAGAATGGCAGATCAATTTATAGAGAAGAGGTATAAAGGAGAAATTGTTTCTAAAGCAAAGGAAGAGGCAAGTGTGGTAAATAGGAAAAAAGTATTTGCTCCTAAAAATGAAAAGCAGGAAAGTAAAGACAAGTGGATGTCGTTTATAACCAGATTTATTTGGGAACATAAACAAATAGAAAAGATAATTAAGAAATATTGAAATACACTAGTAAGAGATCCCACTGTGACAGAAATAATGCTATTGAAAACCAAATTTGTAAATAGGAAAGCCCCCATTTTGAAAGATACAGTGATAAGAAGAATAATTTCAAGCCCCCCCCCCACCAAAGTGGTTTCTGTCAGGCTTGCAAAATGTGCAAAAGTAAAAACTCAAAATAACTTCCTTTATCTCGATAAAAACAGGGTGAGAGTATAAAATAGAATGTTTTATTACTTGCAACAGTAAAAATTGCATATATTTACTGTAATGTGTAGCAAGCAATATGATGCAATACGTGGGCAATACTCGAGAAGTTTGAGGGAGGGGATTTCAGAGCATATTAGAAATCTAAAGAACGGCTTTGAAAAACATAATCTCATGTCATTTTAGGGAGGTACATCAATGCAATATGGGAGCTTTAAAATATTAGTTTTGAGAACAACGAGCTTTTTTAGTCTTATCCTCTGTGTTATTTTTATTTTCTTGTAATTTTTTTGCGTGTACAACGGTTCCGTTGTTAGATATCGATTTTGTATATTTTATTTTGTCCTTCTAGTATTTTAAGAAAAGTTCATCGTGGGATGTGAACATTTTCATTGTGCTTACAATCACCTGGCAACCCGAATTTGTCATATTTATGGATAAGATCTGTCCTTGGTCCTTGGTACAAACAAATGTTTTTAAATATGAGGACATTTATCTGAAGGGAATATACCCTTTAGAATTTGAGGAATTTTCTGTTTACCAAGGGGATCTGCATCTACCCTTTATATGCCATCACTCCCTCATGAAGTAGATAATGTAAATGTAGGGTTACCATAACAATGGAAGATGCATGATGCCGTAATATGCTCTCTTCTGGGTCTCGAATTTAAATAAGCAAATAGAAACAGAACATTTGATTATCCAGGAACATACACTCCCGTTGACATGGGCGGTTTGTCCCCCTTTATGGCAGAATGGTATTTCGGATACATGTGTTAACATTCCATGTCCACTTTTTATGATAGCACTTATGTGAATGGAATGTGTTTTTTATAAAGCCAGGGTTCACTTCAGCGTATAGTTACCATCAAGAGAAGTACAGGCTTTGGCATTAATGTGCCTTTCAAATAATTGACTGGATTGTCCTTTATCGCTAAGGCAACGGGAGCTGTAATGTGAAGTTCATAATGTAAATGAAGGTTACCGTGACAAAGAAAGCAACATTATATGTAATATGTCCTCTCCTGTTTTTTAAGGGAGATGGACACGAACGCCTGTAATATATTTGTATAGCTATATTAGTATAGGTAGTATGTTCTCCTTTACAAATAGAATGTTATTTTAAATATAACTATTTATCATTTATAAACCTAAATATATGGAATGTAAAGTGAAAATGAGAAGCATTTGCTGATTGGTCATTATGAAGGACTTTTTTACTGGTCCATTTTGAGAAAGGCATTTTGCTGAAACGCGCTAATGGAATAAGATCTAAGAAATCACAGATCCCACACCTGGATATATGAGAACATTCTACAGTGGCTACTCTTCGCTGGATTTAACCATCAGATTGTGACTCTGCACTAATAGGTTGGAGTCAAGGTAGGACACCTTTTCATGTTGTTTTTCACATTTTGCTTGAAGGACTTTTTTTTGGATACAACACTGATTTGAGTATACCATGGTTCTATTTTGTGCTGATTTACTTACATGTTTTATGTACAACTATTTTTCTGAGGTTTCAAGCACAGAAATTCTATGGAGAAAGAAAGCCTCACAAGAAACAGATAAACTTTTAAAGTTTCTGCTTTGTGTTTAGGAATGACTTTCACACAAAGACAAATGCGGTTGGGACTTTTTGCTGTTTTATTGGAAGTGGACTTTCTGCTGGACAGAGTCATAGCGCCATTTCACTTGTTATTTTCTTATACTTTTTTCTTTCACGTCCCATTGTAATGGCTGTCATGGAAGTTTGAATAGAATAGAAATTTGAATAGAAAAAATGCGAAGTATGGTTACCATTAATTCCTTTTCCTCAAAATACTCAAAGGCAGCACCGTTTCCCAGCCATGTTTATATTTTTCATAAGTCACTCAAGGACATAGGGAAAGTAGAAAAGGAAGAGCTGCCTTATATACTGTCCTGGGGTGTTTTTACTTGTCTTACCTAATCTGGAAGCAGGACCTACCCATAGTAATGGGTTGAATTGCCATTTAGGAATTAACGTTAACCATAATTTGCATTTTTAAAGTACAGTTACCTAGAGTCAGAGCACATTTTAGTTATCCTTTATCTTATTTAGATGTTTCCAGTTTTAAAATGAACTGTGATATAATAACCTATAAACAACCATATAATTGGAATGTCTTAGCACAGAATATTTCAGAGTAATGTGCTGATCTTGTGAGAGAAAGTGACCTATGTTGTTCTATGTTATGTTAGTAAGAAAGCTAGATGTCCACTGGTCAGTGTCTGGATGTGTGGCCAGGGATGGAGATTTATGGGAAGCCACATACAGTAGTTTGATAGTGGGGGACCAGGTTACATTAATAACAGAGTAGTGATGTGAGATTCCTATCAAACTGATGCGGTACGGTTGTGTGATCAAATATACCTCTGTAAAACTATGTTAATTCATACAACCTATTTAACATTCTTAACTATGTAAGCATTATAATTTCTTGCATACTCAATATAAACAAATGAACTGTTATAGCACTGGGGCTTGTGCATTCTGTTTATAAATAACTTATTACACTTTGCATATGCACTAATTTTAGGTGACGGGTTAAGCATCTTACTAATGCTGTGATTAACATGTATTCCTGTAAAGCAATATTCCCTTAATATTACAGTGCTGGAATAGGTCGTACTGGTGTCTTGATCACCATGGAAACAGCAATATGTTTGATTGAACAAAACCAGCCTGTCTATCCTTTGGACATAGTGAGGCAAATGCGAGACCAGCGGCCTATGATGGTTCAGACATCAGTAAGTAAGAACAACATTCTGAGGCATACAGATGGGTCTGCTATTACATTGTACACATTTAATTTTTCAGTACGTTGCATTACTTCACTTTGTGTTTATGGAACTTGTGAGGACACTGGGGTTGAAACATTAGTTCTCTAGGTACCCAGTCCTTTAGGTTCACAGATCACAAAGGTAAAGAGGAGAGAGAGATAATGATCCCTTTATTTATCAAAATGTGCACGCACACAATAAATACAACAGTGTTCCCGAAGTAGAAAATACTTCCCCTGCCTTCAAATAAGCAATGCCCATATAAACCCAGTGTTGGTACAATCTACAACAAAGTCCCCAGTGGGAAACATCAAATAACAGAGTCCCAACAGTCACAACTCCAGACAGCAAGGTCCCAGTTGAACAAAAACAAGTAGTCCTGCAGGTTCCCGTTCGGTTGGGTGTTTTTGTATCTTCCGCTTCCCGGTTGCTTGGCCAACTCTCCACCAGCTTGGTGGGACTCTGGGTACCAGTCTCTATTCCTGTAGGTGCACCAATTCCCCAGTCTCTTGCATTGGAGTAATGGTAAGTCAGTGGGAAGATACCAGGTTTTCTGGCCCAATTCTCGCCACTTCACTCTGGCTGGCCACCCGCGGGTGACTTCCTATGCCAGGGAAGCCTACCCAGTACCTTCTAAGGTTCTAATTAGTCACTCAGGCAAATGCAGTTCGAAAAGTACAACAGTACATTTATTGTAACAAAAACAATCACTAGGGGCCTGATTCATTAAGGATCTTAGCTTGAGAAACTTCTTATTTCAGTCTCCTTGACAAAACCATGTTACAATGCAAGGGGTGCAAATTAGTATTCTGTTTTGCACATAAGTTAAATACTGACTGTTTTTTCATGTAGCACACAAATATCAACTTTAAATTTCAGTGTACAAATAAGCTATAAAGTATTTGTGTGCTACATGAAAAAACAGGAAGTCCTTGTTTGTTCCGGGTGACTGTGCTAATCAACCAAAACCTTGTTCTGGCCTTGGTTGACTCGGGGAGTGCACTCTCATTGGTTTCCAGCTCTGCCTTACCCAAAACCATAACTTCTCGGTTGCCCAAGGTGAAGGTTCTTTGCGTACATGGCACAACAGAGGAGTATGAAAGAACAATACTACCAGTCACACTCAAAGACAAAACTGTTATGGTGGTAGCTGCCATAGCACCTAAACTCCCATACCCACTCATTTTGGGGCGAGACTTCCCACTGTTTAATGATGTCCTCGGTGAGCGGATCCGGCCGGACATGACGGCAATTGATGCAACGATCGGAAGCCCGGTCTTAAAGGAACCGCCTAAGAATGCACAACATCTGGGCATCGATCTTTGGGAACCGCGAAACCGGAATGCCATCCTGGGAGTCACAGCAGGAGTTCCACAAAAGCATCCACCTGTGGGGAGACATGGACAGTCCAAACTAGCATTGGTCAGTGATGTCGCAGATGAGCCCACCCCGCCTGTCAGTGAGGATACGGACTGGTCCGCAATACCAATTTTGTTTCCTCTGCAGGACTTTGCTCGAGACCAACTTAATGATGCCACTTTGGAACATGCCTTCAAAAGTGTGACAGATGTTTACACGCTTGGGAATACCCAAAGAAATTCTCACAGATCAGGGTACTCCATTCATGTCTAAACTGATGAAGAACATGTGCCAGTTGCTAGGGGTTACGGTGCTTCACACCTCTGTATACCATCCACAAACAGATGGCTTGGTGGAACGCTTTAACCTCACATTAAAGCACATGCTCAGGAAAGCAGTGGCTCAAGAGAAAAAAGATTGGGACACTCTTATTCCCTATTTGATGTTTGCCATCCGTGAGGTACCTCAAGCTTCAACAGGGTTTAGTCCCTTTGAGTTATTGTTTGGGAGACAGCCCTGGGGTATCTTAGATATGTTAAAAGAAGGGTGGGAGCAGCAAGGTCCCAGGGAGCCAAGTCTGGTCCAATTTGTGTCCCAAATGTATGAGAGGCTAGGAAACATAGGGCCCATTGTGCAGCAACATGTAAAAGAGGCTCAGGAATGACAGAGAAAAAGTTATGATAAAAGTGCTGTTGTTCGATCTTTCAAGCCTGAGGACAAGGTCCTAGTCCTGGTTCCCACCCAGGAAAGCAAACTTTTCGCCCATTGGCAGGGTCCATATGAAGTTCTAGAGGCTGTCGGTCCTGTCAATTACAGAGTCCGCCAGTTAGGTAGGAGAAGGGAGGAGCAAATATATCATGTTAACCTCCTTAAACCTTGGCATGATGAGGAAACCTCTCCTCAGGTAGTGAGTACTGCCATTGAAAAGTCTGAAGTGCCCATAGAGCCAGCTTTGTCCATTCAGCAGAGACAACAGACTGAAGAAATGTTTCGCCGGAACAGGGATGTCTTCTCTTCCATTCCTGGGCGCACTACCTTAATCAAACACGACATTGTCACTGCGCCTGGAGTCATTGTAAAGCAGAAGCCTTATCGTATTCCAGAAGCCAGACGGGTGGACGTGAGAAAGGAGGTCGAGAAGATGCTCCAGTTAGATGTGATTGAAGAGTCCACTAGTGAATGGAATAGTCCTATTGTGCTTGTCCCGAAAACCAATGGGACAATTAGGTTCTGCAATGACTTTAGGCGCCTAAACAGTATGTCGCAGTTTGATGCCTATCCGATGCCACATGTGGATGAACTAGTGGAAAATCTTGCTGGTAGCAATTATTTAACAACCCTTGATCTAACAAAGGGTTATTGGAAAGTTCCCCTGACTTCCACGGCCAAGCCAAAAGACTGCATTTTCCACCCCTGATGGTCTCTATCAATATAAAGTCCTACCCTTTGGGTTGCATGGTTGCATTGGGGCACCTGCCACCTTCCAAAGGGCCATGAATAAATTGCTACGACCTCACACAGCTTATGCAGCTTACTTGGACGATATAGTGATTTATACCCCAGACTGGGGATCACATTTAGCCAAAGTTGAGGCGGTCTTAACTTCACTAAGGTCAGCAGGGTTAACAGCTAACCCAGAGAAATGTGCCATAGCCATGAGAGAAGACAAATATTTGGGGTACGTTGTTGGTCGAGGGCATGTAAAACCCCAGCTAGACAAAGTGGAGTGTCACGGGCACTAGGAGTCTTTGCCCAGGATATCACCAGATGATGATCTTACCAGTGTAGTGTGGGTTACGCAGTGGTCCTCTGGTAGCAGGGTGACTAGCAGAACATATGACTCAGCAGATGGTGAGAGGATGCAAATAGAAAAGTCAATGACTAGCAGCAATCTGGTTAATGATTAGGTAGATATGAACACGAGGATCTTGATGGACGTGAAGAAGTGCAGGAAGGTAACGGGGAAGTCAGTGGTCTGCGGACAGCAAGTTGTACCACTGCTATAGTGAGAAGACTTGTCCAGGTGTAGGTAGGTAACGGGGAAATCAGTGGTCTGCGTACAGAAAGTTATACCACTGCTTGTAGTGAGAGGACTTGTTCCAGGTGCAGGTAGGTAACGGGGACGTCAGTGGTCTGCGTACAGCAAGTTGTACCACTGCTTATAGTGAGAGGAATTGTTACTGGTGCAGGTAGGTAACTGGGAGTCAGTGTTCTGCGTACAGCAAGTTGTACCACTGCTATAGGTGGGGATAGGTACAGGTGTCGATGAGTGGAAACATAGAATGTAGACACTGAGAGCACAAGCAACTTGATCCCAAACAATATGCACAGGTCTATGTTGGTGTGGTAGGCACTGCTTGACAGAGACGAATTCACTACTGGAATCCAGGCTAATAGCAGAAGGTCAATTAGCATATGTATCTCACGACTGAACAAAGAGGTAAACTTCCAAGCAGATATGCGGAGTAATAACACAGTCTCAGGGAGATAGCGGATTCCGTGGGTAAGTGGAGAACAGTCCAAGCGGATATGCAGTAAACAAATACAGTCAATAGAAAGTAAGCATACTGCGGTTCACTTGAGCAGGCTGTCCACGAGAGGATACAGGAACAGCTGAGCGGCTGCACGCCAGCACGAGTAAAGAAACCACAGGTGAGTGGTAGCGGTAATCAGGGTCCAGGTCAGCACACAGGCAGAGAACTTGACATGGGTAGAACAACGATGACCAATGCAGGAATCACTAGAGATAGCGAACACGAGTAGAACACTGGAGGTAATAGCGGACTGGAAGCCGCAGATGATTAGAGCAGGAATCAGCAGGGAACTGAAGACATAGTAGAACACGGGAGACTTGTGGCGGTCTGGAAACCGGCAGGAATCAGCAGGTAACTGAAGACATAGTAGAACACAGGAGACTTGAAGCAGTCTGAAAACCGGCAATGAGTTGAGCAGGAATCAGCAGGATGCTGAAGACACGGAGAAGTACACAGGAACACCTTCAGAGGCTCACAGGGAATGAGACTCCAAGTTTAGGCAACAAGGTAATGAACACAGGTGCTTTAAATAGGGAGCGTTGCCTGATCAACCAATTAACTAAAAGCAAAGGTCAGAAGAGTTCTTAGGAACTGCGCATGCGCAGACCATCAGGATGGCGGGCGGCCACGGTTCAGGATAGGTGCTGGCAGGAATACTGGAGAGCCACGCACCAGTGAAGAGGCACTCACGGTCCGGTGAGTGACATGGAGGCAGTCAAAAATTGGGCAAGACCAGAAAAAAAGTCGCAGCTAAGAACCTTTTTAGGCTTAGTAGGTTACTACAGGCGGTTTGTAAGCCACTTTGCCACTAGAGCTGCTCCACTTACGGACATGTTAAAAAAGAGTTGTCCAGATAGATTAACTTGGTCTGATTCTGCAGAAACCGCCTGGTCTGATCTTCGGTTAGCTCTTTGTTCCTCCCCAGTTCTACAAGCACCGGATTTTACCCGGAGGTTCTTCCTCCAAACTGATGCTTCTGGTGTTGGCTTGGGTGCAGTCTTGTCACAGGAGAAGAATGGAGTAGAAAATCCTGTCCTGTACGTAAGTTGCTTCCAAGGGAACAAAAATATGCCACTGTGGAGAAAGAATGTCTCGCCATAAAATGGGCTACAGAAGCTCTGCGCTATTATCTCCTAGGCAGAGAGTTCACCTTAATAACAGACCATGCACCATTGAGATGGATGCAGAGCAACCGGGAGGTAAATGCCAAGGTAACCCGCTGGTTCTTGGCACTACAACCTTTCAAGTTCTCAGTAGAACATAGATCTTGGATTCTGCACAAGAATGCAGATGCATTGTCGCGAAAATATGCGCTCCTCGCGAAGTCCGCCTCCCCCTACTTGGAGACGCTAGGGGGGGGGGGGGGGATATGTGACAAAGGGAGACATTTATCTGACAATATGCAAAGAAAACATACAAGCAGAGTAAGACATTGGCGCAGTTATGCACCTAGATTCAGGTTAAACCAAGTAAAGACTTATGTGTAGTTTAAAGTTGGTTAGCTTTCATGATTTAAAAGCTGCTTCATCTCAGCAAACAGACAGGGTGGGTCTGTTAGTTGAAACAGAGCCAGTGATGGGTGTTTTCTCTTAAAGAGAAGGTGGGTGTGTCACCTGTCTATCAAGCTAAGGCTGGGGGAGGAGTATCATGTATAAAAGCTTGTTTGTGCCATTTGTTCACTGAGACTAACGCTGGGGTAGCTGGCTAGTCTTGAGAGAGAGCTGGTCTATGTATAGCAAGCGTTTAGGGTCTCCATAATTGCTGTGAAAGTATACGGTGTCAAAACATTTATCATCCTGACAATAAAGCCACATAAAAAGGAAGAAGTTGTTCGCATGTGCTTCTGCAGTAGCGGGCTCTTGCCACAGTATGTATATATATATATATATATATATATATATATATATATATATATATATATATATATTTTAGAGCTGTTCACTGACCCCCGTGTTCTGGTTTTTGATCTGGATTAACTTCATGTTTTGGTTTTGGCAAAACCGCTCTTGCGTCTCGATTTTATCTAAAATCACATATTTTTGCTTTTTTTTCCCCCCTACATTATTATTAACCTGAATAACACTAATTTCAAGTTATTTGCAGTCAATTTTGACCACCTCACAGGTCACAATATTATTTTCATACACTTTCAAACAAAGACTGCAGCGACCTGGCTGGATGCTAAGCGACCGAGCAATGACACAAACACGGCAGTTCACAGCACATCTAGGAAACATTGCCACACAGCAGTGGCAGAAAAGAAAAGTGGTGCAAGATGGAATTGTCCTTGGATCATGAAATCAGTTATGGTTCATTTGATCACTCAACCCATTCCTTAGATAACTGTGGTAATTCTACAGCTAATACATGGCGACCAACGCTGACCCCTTCACCCAAGATGCATGTTTTTTCCAGACCCAGACCAATCCAGGGTGCACTAAAAAGAGCCATTGTAATTCACAACAAAAAGCAAGTTCATCACTAAGCTTCAAATCAGCCCCAATTCCCCAAAATTGGCACACAGCTGTAGCTGAAAGGAAAAGTGTTGCAAGATGGAATTGTCCATGGGACCTCCCACCCACCCTTATGTTGGATCTTAAAAAGGACATGCACACTTTAACAAACCAAGCACTTCAGCGACAAGGAGTGACACTTTTGAGGTTGATGTGCTTGGTTTGTTTGGGTCCCCACAAAACAAGCCTTGAGGCACCTAAGGTAAAAGTGCTATTAATGAACTCTACTGTGGCAAGATGTTGTTGTCATCATCCTCAACCTCATCCTCACTCTCATCAGTTTGTACATCATCCTCACACATTATTAATTCATCATCGCTGGAATCCACCATTACAGAAGTCTCAGTATTTTGATGTAATTGGCGGGAAAGGCCTTCCTCGTGGAAATTGAAGTTCATTTTTATGAACATCATCTTTTCCACATTTTGAAGAAGTAGCCTCCTACACCGATCTCCGACAAGGTTTCCAGCTGTGCTAAAACTATTTTCGAGTACACACTGGAGGGTGGGCAGCTTAGGCAGTGCAAAGTGAGTTGGTGCATGGGCCTCCAAATTCCTTTTTTTTTTCCTCCCAGTATGTAAAGGGACTGTCTGATGTGTCTATTTCTAAGGTGTCGTTAAAATAATCCTCCACCATCCTTTGGATGTTGATAGTAGGATCAGAGTTACGGTGTCAGATGGAGGTGTCACGTGTTTTTTGGTCAATTCTTTTAGACCAGACCAGACGTCAAAATGTTGTGCTGAGTCATCTACATCATCCCTGAGTCTCTTGGGAAAGCTAAGTTTTTTCCTAACAGCAGTTGACCGAGAAACTGAAGGAAACGCCATCCTGTCACGTAACACTTGAGCTGTCCTCTTGCTCACCAGTAGCTTCTTGCATCTCTTCAGATCCAGGTCAGTTGGAAACAAAGAGAAGACATAGCTCTTAAACCGAGGATCAATCACAGTCGCCAAAATGTAGTGACCCGATTTCAATATTTTGATAACTCTTGGTTCCTAGCAAAGGGAATAACGTACTTGATCTACAAGTCCGACATACTTAGCGGAATTACTTTGTTTAATATCCTCCTTCAGTTTCTCAAGCTACTTTTCCAAAAGTCTAATTAAGGGAATCACTTGACTCAACCTAGCAGTGTCTGAACTCACTTCACAGGTGACTACTTTGAATGGTTTCAGCACCTTACACAACAAGGAAAGTATTCTCCACTGCGCTTGAGTAAAATACATTACCCCCTCCTTTCCCAACGCCATGGCTTGTGGAGTAAGCGTGTATGGCTTTTCGCTGTTCCTCCATCTGCAGAAACATATATAGGGTGAAATTTCACCTTGTCACCACCTCTTGCTTCAGTTGGTGGCAGGGCAAATTAAATTGCTCTTGTAGCTGCTGTAATCTCCTACATGCTGTTGCCGACTGCCGGAAATGTCCAGATATTTTACGGGCTACAGACATCATCTCCTGCACATCCCTGTCATTTTCTAAAAAGCTCTGCATCCCCAAGGTTATTGTGTGAGCAAGTCAGGGAATGTGATGGAATTCACCCAGCTGTAATGCTCTCACAATATTGGTGGTGTTATTAGAAATGATATATCCTGAGAGTCCAAGCAGGATAAGCCATGTTGCAATGACATCCCTTAGTTTATGTAACAGATTATCAGCTGTATGCCTCTTAGTGAAGCCGGTGATACACAGAGTAGCCTGCCTCTGACAAATATGACATACTTGGGTACATGCTGCTGCTGTTCCTGCTAGTGAAAGAGAATCACCAACCCAGTGGGCTATCACAGTCATATAGTCTTTAGTTTGCCAGTTCCGCTTGTCCACATATCTGTGGTTAAGTGTACAGTGGGTAGAATGGCCTATTGTAGCCCAATAATTAAATTTTGGTAATCACCTTCTGGTAGAGGTGAGGAATAGCTTTTCTAGTAAAATGGTGTCGTGATGGAATTTGGTAACGGGGACTCAAGATCTCAAGTAACTGTCTAAAACCAGCTACATTAATAGTGGATATTGGATGCAGATCTAATACGAGCATAGTTGCCATGGCGTCTGTGATCCGCTTTGCGACTGGGTGGCAGCTTTCATACTTGCTTCCTCTTGCAAAGGATTGTTTGATAGTGAATTGTTGTAAACTACTAGTAGTCTTCTTTTTGGTCTGCTTCTGGGATGAAGATTCACCCCCAGCAGCAGCAGTGGGACGAACGCTCAAGAATTCTTCTGCAGAATCCAGGATAGTGTAGGAATCATTTAGCCTTAGCAACTTGGATGCAGGACTAACTCCGATGGCTACTGAGGATATTGATGAGGACGTGTAGATTGCAGGTGTCAGGATGTAGCTGAGAGAAGGGACCTAGTTGATGCTGGACTGCTTGTTTTTATTTTTTAGCATAAGTTTCCAATTTTCCACAACAGCTTGCCATGAACTCGCTTCAAATGGCGTAACATGGATGAGGTTCCTAGATGGTTAAGTTAACTACCTTTACTGACTGTGGCTTTTCAAACGCTACAAATGGCTAGACAACTCTTGTCAGGATTTGGGTAAAAATAATTCCACACGTAAGAGGTGGATTTTTTGGTCTTATGCTCAGGCATGGTAATGGCTTTCTTCTTATCACATGCAAGAACTGCTTCCACCGGTGCAGGATTTATACAGGCAATATCATCCTCATCAACATTCTCATTAGCGCCCTTGTCAGCTACACTAATATGTCCCTCATCCTGATGCAATTTGAAAGTGGCATCCTCAATTTGTGTATCACCGGCTACACTTGGGCTGTTTATGCACATCTGCAGAAATGCTGAAAGGGGGCTTCTTTATGGGTACACTATCAGAAAGGTCAGGATTACATATACCACTTGTAGATCGACTCTCCTCAAGGATTTGTGTTATTTCTGAATTTCTTCTAGCTCGGCTTTTACACGTAAACGTATTTGGACACCCATTTTGGAGTCCGAATGACAAGGTCTTGCTTGGTCACGACTGACCTTACAAGAAGTTGCATCAGTGACAGTTGCAGAACTTGCACTCAGATTAAGGCGAAGGCCTCATTCTTTCCTTGCCACTGCGTGTGTAGAATGGCATGTTGGCAATTTTATTTTTTTCTGCTGATAACTTTGCCTGGATTACAGGTCTTTTTTTCTTGACCAAGGTAAAAGGTGTTTCTTTTACATTTGTTTCCCTGACTTACAAACACTATGCACTTTAACATAGGCTTTAGCAGATGACGTAGAGGTGCTCCTGGTCTTCTGTGTACTTCTGTTAATCCATTTTGATAACACAGTGCAATGTGACTGCAGATTTATTAGACCAATCCTGCCAGACCTATTATTTCTATTTCAGCAATGACAATTAGCAATAAACGGTTTATGTTTGATACCTTAACCTCTTTACTTTCTTACTCTTATACCACTATAAACCTTAGAGTAACGACACGAGACTTGAGTGTGGCAAAATTAAATGATTTATTTAACTATGGTGGAGGAGAATAAAGCAGTCAGTCCGACATCGCCAGGCAAAACCCAACTGTCCTAGCATCTCCTTAGGACTTCCCATGGGTTCAAATGGTGGACCAATGACACCCAAGGCGCACATATCTACGTGGACGGGGCACGACATCCCGATTCCACAGAACCCGCCCATCCTCTGGGCTATATGTAAAGCAACCACAGAGCAACCCACAGGGGTGGTACCTGAACCGAGACTAATAGCCGATTCACTCAAAGAGAGGCGAGTTCAACGTGCCCTATACCGTAAATGTGCACCCAAACAACCACTGGCCGTCAACTGAACTGCATTTTCCGGCCACGCCCGGATCCCTAGGAGCCGTGGCCCGACACCATACCTAAACCTGCCGATGCTAAAAAACCTATAAATATTTTGAACAAAATTAAATATGCCATCCTCCCTCAAATGCACTCCGTCGCCCTTATATACCGAGGGGTTCTGAAAACAAATCTATGGTTGCTCAAAGTGCAAACCACCTATGGAGCATGAAAACGTGCAACAACGGAATTAACCTTCCTCCTCATTTCATCTGCTACGCATCCATCAGGAAATGAATGCCAAATCCTCCTTGGCCCAATAACTGACCATCAACTGACAAGGGCAGGCCAAGAGGCATGTACCCAAGCCAAGTCCTCCTGAATACGTAATATCAAATCAATTGACTTGCTACCATCTATGTCATTTCCACCTAGATGTATCACCAGCACCTGGGGAAACCCTTGACTAGCCACATTACCCATAAGGAGCTTCCGAAACCCAGGCCATCTGAAACCTCTACGACCTATCCACTGCACCACCACTGATCCCGTAAAAGGAGATATATCCCTAGCTGCCCTATGCAAAACCAGCCCAATGAATATATGAGTGTCCCAGCACCCAGATCCGCAGCAGGGTCCGATGTTCTGTATGGTAGGAGAAAACCTACATAGCAGCAAGAAGAAACCGTAACTCCGAGGAGCACCCTGAAATTGTATTTTTTTGTTTAAAGAAAAATCAAGAAGAACAGAACAGAGAACATCTAAGACACCCAGCACAAACAAGAACACAAACTCGCAAGACTGCAGTACTCACAAGACAGAAGAAGAAACAAAAAGGTTGAGCGGAAGCACAGACGAAGGTAAAACCACAAAACCCAGTGGGAAAAAAATGGAGAATTCCCTTCGCGCCGCTGCCTCCAAAGGCAACAAGCAGCCGTAACCCTGTGCCATCCAGTAGCGAGAGTAAGGCAGGAGAGAAATCACGAAGGAAGTGAATGCATCACATAAAGCTTGCAAACATTAGTGTTTCATCAACCTAGCGCCTTCACATACTGCAACATAAGCGGCATCATCCTCTGCAGACTTGGCGCACCGTTCTGAAAGGACTGGGTGCAGAAATGCACAACTATTCAAGCCTAGCGCAACCCATGTCAGCTTGAAAAACCACCAGCAACATCTACCAGGTTAGGGAAGAACCATCACCACTCCTTCGCTACGGTATCCCGGCCAAAAGCCAGTAAATCCACACACAATTGCAACTGTTCATACAGGGAAACCAACCCTGGGAGCCAGCGTGATCCAGTGTCCCCTACCCTATAAACGAAGTGAGCAAAGCCAAACATAAGGGACTACCGCGCCATAGGAGTCTGCATCGCAAATATTGAATATCAGTTTAACCACATGCTCAGGCTATAGTGCCATACCAATCACTATCAAGCAAAGTCCTCCCTCACAAGATTAATGCCACCACTTAAGCTGGAAATGTAAGGCCAAAAAATACCAGGCTACTTACACTGTGCCCCTGTAGGCCCAATGATTAATCCTATAACAACGATCAGTTTCTCCCATGAAGACCAAAAGGAAGATTCTTGTCTAAATTCCTAATGTCCAGAAACGGCACTTCCAAAAAGATCCATAACTATCCTAGGAAAGGTCCTCCATGCTGCAAGGCATACCGTCTGTCCCAAAGGGCATGAAAGAAACTGTGTATCAAACCCCCTTTCCCAACTCGACCTATCCGTGTTCAGTAACTGCAGATGGGTAAATTTGTCTTGGAGATATTAACAATAAATGGATCCACATGACCCACCCCTGAAAACATATATTACTATGCCGCATGGGGAAGTAAACCAGTGAAGAAGTAAGGCTGCAACACCGGGGCATAGGCCCCCATTGAAGGCCCACTCCTGTAGAAGGGCAAAGACAACAGTATCACTAACAGTGGCCACTTCCTAAATATCGTCAGCTCATGGGCCTGATACAAATTGAAAACTGTCCCACTCCAACATCTGTCCCAGGAATGCTTAATACCAACATAAGGAAATACAATGAAAGTACAGCCCCTTTAGTGTTCAGATAGCCAATATGTCTCCTGCAAACAACTATATCCAAGTGCCCTTTACCTTAGTCAACTAGGTCTAGACTCAACCAGCTTTGTCCTGTACACTCTGCAAAACCCGTAGCTTCATACAAGGAGCATTGCTTGACCACGTGAACCCAGACGTGCCATGCATCCCATACGTATCTGCATCAGGTAAGGTAATGTATTTACAGGCATCCGTATCCGATCCCCAAATCTGTATCATGTCTCTGCATATGTATCTGTATCCAATCCACATATCTGTACCCTTTCAACATATCTACATCATCATACCCCACATGCATCTGTATCCGATCAACATATTTGTATCATGTCTCTGCATAAGTATCTGTATCCGATACACATATCTGTATCATCATACCTTAAATGTATCTGTATGTGATCAACAAATCTGTATCATGCCTCTGCATATGTATTTGTATTTGATCAACATATCTGTATCATGTCTCTGCGTATGTAACTGAATCCGTACACGTACCTGTATCCCCATCAATACTAACCATTCCTTTATAATAATAGTTCTTAATATACTAACTTGTGCCCATTAAAATTCATTATACATCGTGAGCATCAGTGGGTTATACCACAATATGCCAATTATATATTTATACAAGTCTGGAAACCCTACTGCATTCTAGACTGCATGCTTAGTAATCAGTTTTGCCACATGGACAATACATGAAGCCCTTGTTAATGTTTAGTTGGAACAAAACAATATATATATGGGGCCATAAATTTGGAATACCGATTTTTTCCTCTACACGGCTATATGAGATCCTACCTGAGAAGTCTCATGTTATAGATTCTGAGGACCACATCGGTAGACTCACCATACTTCATGTGTTCATTCCTCTTCCCTATGCACCAAGTCTCTCATCTATTGTTTTCCCATAGATCCGCATATATTCAGCATATTGTGTAACCTAAATCTGAGTGATATTGCCCTTCCACATCGCAGCTAAAACAGGTTTGTTCCACTGTGTTAGTCGTGTAATCAGCACCCCAGGCCTGCACATATATATCATTAACATACCATAGTACCCTTGACACGTCCAAATAATCTTCAGCCAGTGAAGCTGAAAGAAAAAACTTAGATCGGGCGGGTAGCACCATGGCGCTTAAGGTGATATATCGTATGGCACCATTCTTAATAAAGGATCACCCGTTACCCTGTGGACCCCCAAATTATAGCCACCTGCTTGCCCGCAAAAATGCCTAAAATAACATTGACCCCGGTTGGCACAAGAAACCCATCTGGGCCCTGCTGATACAGTATTACCGAATGAGTAATCCTACGCACCTGCAAGAACCATCCCACCTCCACCTAGTAAGTGAACCAGGAGGAAACCGAGTTGGCGCTACCAACCCTCAACTGAATGGTAATAGGTACCATTATAATGTAATAACTGCTACCCCCATTAAAAATTTGCCCCTAACACCTTGTACATAATAACTCTGCACTCACCGTGTCAACTGCGAGAATAGAGGACTTACTAATGACACACCCCAGACCAGACCTGTAAGTTATGTCCCACAGCCGGTAACTCTTCCATCACCTCCAGTGTACTGTCCTTCCTTACCGCAGATCCCATCCAATATGAACTGCATCTGTACCAGAACAAATGAAGCGTAAGAAAAATTGCATACCGATATACTCACAGTATTTGGAGACGTGCCAGATTCCAAGATATATATCACAATTATATTATGGACCGTCAACCTTCAAACAACACATAAAAGTTCATATAAGTTCATCAGGGATTCTGCCACCCAGCTTGCAAATCCTGTTCCCCAGGCAGTAAAGAGCATTCCATTGCCACCATCCCATATGGGCAAGTCTGCACATGTTATATAAGCACTAGGCTCATGTAAATTGTTATCTGGTAATCAGCCCAGTAACGGTTACACATCAGGGCCCTGCCACTGCCGCCATCAAGCAGAGGGGTAAACCGTCATAAGCAATTTACACCTGTGGTCGGGGGGTGGGGAATGTTGGCAGAAAACTGTGACGGGCCCTGAATGAAAGCCACGGAAAAACGCCCCTTCCCCCGCATGCAGGTAGTGGGCGCACTTTTTAACCCCTATCAACTATTTGCATATCAGTAACCCCTTTTAACTGCCATACGTGGGGACAGCATGTAATTAGCGTCCCAATGCATGCAAACCATAAGGCAGCACCTTAAAAGCGCGAGTCCCTGAAAATAAACCCGCTTTTTTTTATTTTATTTTTTTTATAATTTATATTAACATCTGAAGTGAATACAATAAAAAGGTTCACATGTCCCCTTACTGCCCTGCTATGTGTCTGTCAAGATAGACAAATAATATGTGACAAATGATACAAAACCAGCCCATGTGTCAGCAGAAATTATTGTGCACCATGAATATGTCTGTGCCAGAATGCTGGTGGGGGAAGGGAATCCATGCTACACAATGAGGGAAAAGATTGATATAACCTAACATCTCCATAGCCTGAAATTACCACACATGAATTGTATAACCCCTGACCCACACACCCTTAAATGACTGGAACGGGGAAGGGAAGAAGCACAAAGGAAAATAATGCAATAACAATAGCTGCAGGAAAAACAAACAGCTAACATAACTATACAGACATACTAGAATACTAAGCTCTGTGCCTACTCCAGACTGAAATATTAAATCAAGGGGGAAAAGTCCCCTCTAGTGTGAAAAATGTAAGGGAGGGGAGGATAAATTGAAAGGGGGGCTAGAAAGCCCAGTTATGTGGATCTAAACAGGGAGGAAAACCAGCAAAAAACAGGAAAGGTATAGGATGAGGGAAAGAACCCAAATATACTAAAGAGGGAAAAGCCAGGATGTGAAATGCAATGAAAAATGCAGCAGGGAGAGACAGGAATAAAAGAATACTTATTCCCTTCCAACATCCAGATCTGCAATGGCTGAGTACATCATCCCACTTATAGCATCCGACACCCCTCCCCTATGACACCGGATGGGCATCTCTAAATAGTTAACTGTTAACACTCCAGAGTATACTCAGTTAAAGATACAGCAAAACTTTTATTATCCTTCGTTCCTATCTAAAATGTAAAAAAAAACCAATTGAAACTCTTCAACTCAAACTGCAAAAAGCAATAAAATTACAACGATTAAGGCAGAAACCTTAATGGATGTGTTCCTTGCGCAATACAGACATGGTATGCCATCACATCCTGCGGTTAGCTGCAGATTCAGCACTATCATGGAGTGAGATTGCTGTCACTCACAAAATGGTGGAGCTGCTAATTCACAGATTTGTCTGTTCACTGGAATACTAGAGATGGACGGGCTCGGTTCCTCGAGAATTGAACCCACACGAACTTCAGGTATTCGAGTACTCCCGCCGATTTGGAATTTAAAACGAGGCAAAACGTCATTGTGATGTCGTCGGATCTCGCGAGTTTTGGACCCGCCACTAGGACCCGGCCCGGCCGGCTGTAGGTTGAGTGTCAGGGCTGATTGTTGGAGATCGGGACTGTGCGCTGAGCCGCTTCCCGCTGTGAATCATGTCCTGCCCTCTATGGACTGTCTGAAGGGACCATGCACAGCCCCCCGGCCGGCTCCTGCTGCCCCTGCACGGAAACTTTGTCCCTGGGACTCGCGTGAGAGGTAAAGAATTTCCTTTGTGTGCAGATCAGGCTGCAGACCGCTAGGACTGGTTGTTGCAGACTAGTTACATCTTGCCTGAGAAAAGTAGCATGTCTGTGCGGTCACAGTGACATTGTGCCAGGGGTACATGGGAGGGAGAGTTGGGGGGGGCATATAGTCTGGGGCATTGTGTGCCAATGATCACCCCAAATGGCATCTGCACTTTACATTTTTCTTTAACACATCTGACCTGGTACCAGCCCACATGCTCCTCTTATTATTAGTAATAAATAAGGTTGCTATGGGAAACACATCTGTTTCCACACAAATAAACCTGTTTTACTAAATGTCCCCAAGTATCGTCTTTCATTGAAAAGTAATAACTGGGCCAAATCAGTCTACAATATTGTTTTGTTGAATTGGAGCTACCAAGATTTGTTTCGTAGTGGTTGATACTGCACAAAAACGGCATTTTGTTTAAATTTGATATATAAACATTATACAAAATTAAAAGAAAAAAGTTTGTTGTGCTATTAATTCTAACACAGCATAGTTGTTTTTACTCATCCAGTTTAGTCATGTAGGATAGACTTTCAAAGACATATGGCAGGATTCACTGATGACATTTGAAACTTTTTTTTTTCTGTGTAAACAAAAATTGACTGGAAATTAGTGTTATTGAGGTTAATAATAATGTAGGCACAAAATAATACCTAAATGATGTTATTTTAGGCCAAAAAATGGAATTTTGTAAAAAAATACCAAAACAAAACCAAACAAAACCAAAACCAAAACACGCAAGGGCGTGAAGGTAATCCAGATCCAAATCCAAAACACGGGGGTCAGTAAGCATCTCTATGGAATACACACATACAGTACTATTACATTTTCTTGGTTTAGCTTTATCGTAGTTTAGGGCCTGGGTGTCTTAGAAAGAGACAGTAAAGCAACATTATAGAAAAGTAGAACTACAAAATAACAATAGAAGCTAAGTTTAACTTTTAAGGATACATAAAGCCAACAAGACTTTATTGGAAAATATTTTAGCAAACTGCACAATGTTTTACTGTCTCTAAGACACCCAGGCCCTAAACTACGATAAAGCTAAACTAAGAAAACCTAATTGTAATGTATGTGTGTATTCCACACAAATCTGTGAATTAGCAGCTACACCATTTTGTGAGTGACAGCAATCTCACTCCATGATAATGCTAAATCTGCAGCTAACCACAGGATGTGATGGCATACCATGTCTGTATTGCGCAAGGAACACGTCCATTAAGGCTTCTGTCTTAATCGTCGTAATTTCATTGCTTTTTGGAGTTTGAGTGGAACAGTTTCAATAGTTTTCTTACATTTTAGATGTTGTGTAAGTGTAAGGAACCTTAATCGGACATGTAAATCCGTAATGTTTTTTGTCTATGGAATTTCATAGCTTTTGTAAAGTTAAAATAATTTACGATATCAAATTCAGAAACATGAACACAAAAATTTAACGGCAGATAAGAATCTCTTGGCCCATCTAGTTTCCACTATATTTTTAATCCCTAACAAGAAAGAGTGTTTAAATTGCTCTATTATACTAACCTCTACCACATCTGTTGGATGCCTACCCCACCTCTCCACTACAGTTTTAGTAAAGTAATTTTTCCTCTAATGTTCTCTAAACCTAGCACCCTCTATTTCCAGTGCATGTCTTTCTCTCCCACATACCCCACATGTCACCGCCAACTGCACCAGCTTTTTTTCCACACGTCACCTTCTATGTACCAGTCTCTCTCACTTGGCACCCCATTCTTACCAGTTTTTCTTTACATGTTACTGTATATACCCAACAAATTTTCTGTCATGTGCCATCCCATATGCCCACAAGCTTCTCACATTCTAGCCTGTATGCCCAGAACCATATCCTATGTCATACTTACCAAC
The DNA here is from genome assembly GCF_038048845.1 of Mixophyes fleayi. NCBI lineage: Eukaryota > Metazoa > Chordata > Amphibia > Anura > Limnodynastidae > Mixophyes > Mixophyes fleayi. Next base: position 124,443,061 of record NC_134406.1, read on the forward strand.
TTTTTTAAGTTGGTGTCCGGGAGACTCTCTGCAGCAGGTGGGCGTGCGGGGGGCGGGGCGCCGAAATCGCGTCATTTTGGCCCCGCCCCACGCGACATAATGACGCAAATGCGTCATTTGACTGCGGTGGGCGGGGCTAAACACCGCGATTCACCAGGAATCGCAGCGTTTGGGATCTAATTCTGCCCACTTCACTAGGAAGTGTGGCACTTCCTAGTGAAGTGGGCAGAATTCGGGAGATTGCCACACTCGCCCGGGAGTCCGGGAGACTCTCGCAAAATGCGGGAGTCTCCCGGACATTCCGGGAGAGTTGGCAAGTATGTCCTATGTGCTACACCAGGCTAACCCGTGGCTATCCAGGTGTTGTGAGTTTACAAAGCTCAGCCTGCCCTGCCACTTATCGCCTGGTTATCTGCTGACCAAGCACCTGGAGAGCCATGGGTTGGCCAGGCCTGTGCTACAATGAGTGGTGCAGTATGTATGTATATTCTAGCAGGCAGTGATGGGGTGCAGCATGTATATATGTTTGTTCTGACAGGCAGTGGTGGGGTCCAACATGTATGTTCTGGCAGGCAGTGAAGGGGTGCAGCATGTATGTTCTGGCAGGCAGTAGAGGGGTGCAGCATGTATGTTCTGGCAGGCAGTGGAGAGGTGCAGCATGTATGTATGAGCTGGCAGGCAGAGATGGGGTGCAGCATGTATGTATGTTCTGGCAGGCAGTGATGTGGTGCAACATGCATGTATGTATGTTCTGGCAGGCAGTGGCGGGGTGCAATATGTATGTTCTGGCAGGCAGTGAAGGGGTGCAGCATGTATGTTCTGGCAGGCAGTGGAGGGGTGTCGCATGTATGTTCTGGCAGGCAGTGGAGAGGTGCAGCATGTATGTATGAGCTGGCAGCAGTGGTGGGGTGCAGTATCTATGTTGTCAGGAAGTGGTGGCGTGCAGTATGTATGTATGTTCTGGCAGGCAGTGGTTGTTTAGTATTGTGCAATTAGTAAAGAGCAATATAGTAATTATGTTCGAGACATGCAGAAGTAGATGTATCTGTGGCCATTTATCAGTGAATGGTTGGGGGAAATGACCTAAGCAATTGTGGAAAGACAATGGTGTATGTTTAGTGACAAATGTATACAGATTCTGTAGCAAGGTATGGTTAAAGAGTAATGGGTTGCAAACACTGGCATCTTTGGTTAATGGATTGGTCCAAGAAATACAATGTCAGTGTAAGTGAATTTGGCAGAGTGGCTACTATAAGAGAACTGGGCATGATGGCAAATCGGTAGTGAAACTAAATTGGTTGTAGTGTCATACTGCTAGTGTATGTGATGAATTGTTCACATTGCTTGTGCCAGTGAACTGATACCCTGGCATATTGCTAATCTAAATGAATGGCACACCACATTTCACTAATGTAGATGAACATTGAACAGTGTCAATTTGTATGGTAAAGAAATGAACTACACTGGCACAATGCTAAAGTAAGTACATTGCAGTGACATTTTTATAAGTGAATTGGACATAGCGGTGTATTATGTTTCTTGTGTAAACCACTGGCAGCAATGGCATGGTGCTCACTGTGTGCATAAACCAGAATGCACTAGCATGTTGGTACTCTGGCATGTCGCTCATAGTATAAATAAACTGGGGGCAATTGCAAGATATGGATGCATTTGAATGCTGTTTATAGTGTAAATGAAATGTGAGCCCCGGCAAGTTGCTTGTCCTATAAAAGAACTGGGTGCAGTGGCCCTAGTAAATGTAACTGGGTGCCCTGAGATGTTGCCCCTAGAGTACAAAAAGAAAGACCCAGTTGCACCGAGATGTTGCCCTTAGCGTACTCGAGTCGAGTGCACAGGCATGTTGCCCCTAGCATACATAAACCAGGTACAGTCAGACTGCAGTTGTCAGGTGTTTGGAGAGCGCACCCATGTGTCTCTTGATGCGAATAGGTGTCACTTACCGGGCCATTGTTGGCTGTTGCAGTCACCGTCTCCTCAGTCTATGATAGGGAGGGTCTGATGAGTCATGCCGCTCCCCAGAAGAAAAGGCAGCTCCCTTAGCTTATGCTTCAGCTGCTCTTGCTGCTCACGGATGCTGCAGCTTCAGCTAAGAGAGGGAACTGCCAGTCCTGTAGGGGACACACCGATACTACTCTGTGGGCTGCATCTTCCTCCTGTGCAAACCTCAACAGCTTAGTTTCTGCTGATTGCATAAAGAAATCATTCAAAATAGTCCAGAGCTCATTTACCTACGGAAGAGTAAATATCCCTTTCATTAATGGTGCACAAACTGCATTAATCAATTCCACGTTTGCCTGATATGAATAACCAGTAGACAAGGAACACAGATACTCCGAAAAAAATGCAGGATGAGATAGGTTTTCAGTTTCAGATTGAAAAAATTAAAGCGAGGATTGCTGACACAGCAGTGTTTAAATCATTATAGCAATAACAAGCTAGTGCAAGGGTGAATCGTCCTTGTATGTGCTAAAGTTAGTAATGTATTCAGTGAGAGGTGCTGAGTAGTAAGGCTTTTTACATGTTAAATTAATTGTTGGCCTTATCAGAAGCAGCAGCAGCTCCATCTATTCCCTGTCCAGATAACGCTTATCCAGGAGTTCCTGTAGGACAGCTGCCTCTAAATTTGGTTTCTCCACCGTTGTGAATGACATGGCAGCTGTTAGATTATGAGACAGCAGGCAATCTTTCTTTAGGAAGATCTGGGACACCTTAAAACCCGCTCCTGTAACAGAGTACTTTTAAATCTCCCGCCCCCAGCTCAGTGCAGTGAATAAATTAACTGATGTCACCGAGGGGCGGGAGGTTTAAAGACACACTGAAGGGACCATTAAACTTTAAAATGAGTGCGGTGCCAGGGCTGACCAGGGGCGCCATCAGAAATCGTGGGGCCCAGTATAATGAAGCAGACAGGGCCCCCCGATGAACCAGGGCCATCTTTCCGACTGGGCATGATGGACAGGTGCCTGGAGGCCCAGGGGGAAATTGGGCCCAAGGCAATGAAAAGAAAATACCTGTAGAAAAAAACCGAAAGAGAAACCTTACCTTTTGTGGTAACGATCTGGCTCCCTTCCTGGTCCTCTCTTCCATGAAGGGGGTCAGACTTAGGCGATTGAAAGGTAAGTTAAGGGGGGCCCTAATATATATATATATATATATATATATATATATATATATATACATACACATATATACATACACATATATATATATATATATATATATATATATATATATACATATATATATGGGAAGTAAAACAAAAAGACAAGACGCACAATAGTGTGGTATTTTGATACCACAGATAATATATACTGTGTGGATCAGAGAATAGTGCGATATATAGGCAAACACCACTCTAGAGAACCAGATAGAGCAAACACACCAAGTATTGTGTGATCAAACAAAAGTATATGGTGCACAGACCACCCCACTTATGTGAGTTTCCGTACCAGATGTAGGATATAATATAGCTTGGATCAATATCCAAGTGATTATATCATCATCATCAGTTATTTATATAGCGCCACTAATTACGTAGCGCTGTACAGAGAACTCATTCACATCAGCCCCTGCCCCATTGGAGCTCACAGTCTAAATTCCCTAAGGTACACTCACACAGACAGAGACAGAGAGACTAGGGTCAATTTTTTGATAGCAGCCAATTAACCTGCCAGTATGTTTTTGGAATGTGGGAGGAAACCGGAGCACCCGGAGAAAACCCATGCAAACACAGGGAGAACATATAAACTCCACACAGATAAGGCCATTGAACTCATGACCCCAGTGCTGTGAGGCTGAAGTGCTAACCACTAGGCCACTGTGCTGCCCAAAAAGCAGATGGTGAACACTACACACCATCTGTGCTAATAGTTGGCAGCGTACCAAGTGTATATTCTTTAAAGCTTATCTGTATAGGTCTTTATCCACAGTTGCTCCAGTCTCCAAGTTTAAAACATTAAAAACCGAATAAAATCGCTTATCTGTCATTCAATGTAAAGTTCCCGTGACTCAACGCGTTTCGTCCGCTATTCTTGCAGACTTAATCAGGAGAAAAAAAAATTGTTTACCATTATATACTTTATATATATATATATATATATATATATATATATATATATATATATATTATATTATATATATATATATATATATATATATATATATATATAATATATATTTCATGTAAAAAAAGTGAATGTATATATATATATATATATATATATATATATATATATATATATATATATATATAAAATCATTTTTTACACACACATATATATTATATATATACGTGTGTGTGTGTGTAAAAAGTGATTTTATATATATATATATATATATATATATATATATTAGTATTAGGGGAGAGGGAGGGAGAGAGAGACTTCAGGTCTTAGCTTCCGCAGTGGAACGCATGTGCGTTCCACCAATAGGAAGTTCGGCATTTGGAATGCAAGTACAGGGACAGCCAGGCTGAAGATAGCGGGCCCCCTGGTGAGCCCGGGCCCGGTACAAGGGCCTGTAACCCCCTGATGGTGGTCCTGGGGCTGACAATGCTAGTGTGTATCCCCCGCAGCCAGAAAAAACCCCAGCCATTTCCTCTGCAGCCGGCAATTATGGCTAATTTCTCCTGCTGACAGAAGGAAATTTCTTAGCGAGGGAGGTCAGCCATATTTGTACTTGGAAGTGAAGCCATTCTGAGCACACCCAGCACACACCTCCTATCTGACATGCGCAAAGTTATGAAATCCCCTATCTTTAAAATGGGGCATATTTTACCAAATTGTAAAAAATCTGTACGTTTCGCAAAATTTTAAACCCCGAAAGACGCTCCTCAGCCTTAATAGCTTTCTAACAAAACAAGCCCCTAGGGGTATATTTACTAAACTGCGGGTTTGAAAAGTGGAGGTGTTGCCTATAGCAGCCAATCAGATTCTAGCTGTCATTTTGTAGAATGCAGTAAATAAATGACAACCTGTGTTAAAACCTCCTGTACACTGAGTTACGCTCCCCCCCCCCCACCCAGGACACAACACAGGGAGGGCAGGACACAACACGGGGGGCAGGATACAACGGGGGAGTAGGAGAACACGGGGGGATATAACACGGGGGGATACAGCACAAGGAGGGCAGGATACAACACAGGGAGAATGCAACACGGGGAGGGCAGGATACAATACTGGGGGGATGCAACACGGGGTATACAACACATGGAGGCAGGATACAACACAGGGGGATATACCACGGGGGGACAGGATACAACACGGGGGGGCAGGATACAAAACGGGGGTTGTAACATGGGGGGCAGGATACAACACAGGGGATACCACACAGGGGGGGAGGATACAACTCGAGAGGGCAGAATACAACACAGAACAGATACAACACAGGTGGGATTCAACACAGAGGGGGCAGGATACAACACGGGGGGGGGGCAGGATACAACACATTGTGGATACAACATGGGAGGGCAGGATCAAACATGGGGGGGATTCAACACGGAGGGGAAGGAAACAAAATGTGGGTGATACAACACGGGGTGGATACATCAAGGGGGGCAGGATACAACACAGGGGGGATACAACACAGGGTGATACAACACGGGGGGGCAGGATACAACAGAGAAGGAATACAACATGGGGGGCAGGATATAACATAGGGGGATGCAGCACAGGGGGCAGGATACAACACAGAGTGAGGGCAGGATACAACACATATGGAATGCAACACGGGTAGGGCAGGATACAACACAGGAGGGATGCAACACAGGGAGTTAACGACACATGGGGTCAGGATACAACACAGAAGGGATACAACACAGGGGGGGATACACCACAGGAGGTATACAACACAGGGGATGACACAACAAAGAGGGGTAGGATACAACATAGGGGGGACAACACATGGAGGGCAGGATACAACACAGGGGGGATATAACACGGGTGGCAGGATAAAACACAGGGGGGTTACAACACAGGGGGGGCAGGAAACAACATAGGGGGGCAAGATACTACACAGGGGGAAGCAGGATACAACATGGGGGCAGGATTCTACACAGGGGGAAGAAGGATATAACATAGGGGGGCAGGATACAACACGGGGGATACAATACAGGGGCGAGCAGGATACAACACATAAGGGGCAGGATATAACACAAGGGGGAAACAACATGGGGGGGTAGGATACAACACAGAAGGCGGGATACAACACATTGTGGATACAACATGGGAGGGCAGGATGCAACATGGGGGGATCAACACGGAGGGGAAGAAAACAACATGTGGGTGATACAACACGGGGTGGATACATCGAGGGGGGCAGGATACAACACAGGGAGGATACAACACGGGGATACAACACAGGGTGATACAACACGGGGGGCAGGATACAACACAGTAGGAATACAACATGGGGGCAGGATATAACATAGGGGGATGGAGCACAGGGGGTGGGATACAACACATATGGCATGCAACACGGGGAGGGCAGGATACAACACAGGGGGGATGCAATACAGGGGGGATACACGACAGGAGGTATACAACACAGGGGATGACACATCAAAGAGGGGTAGGATACAACATAGGGAGGACAACATGGGAGGGGGGATACAACACGGGGGGCAGGACACAACACAGGGGGGGAAAGATACAACATAGGGGGGCAGTATATTACTCAGGGGGAAGCAGGATACAACATAGGGGGGCAGGATTCTACACAGGGGGAAGAAGGATACAACACGGGGGGCAGGCTAATACACGGGGGATACAATACAGGGGCGAGCAGGATACAACACATTGGGGGCAGGATATAACACAAGGGGGAGGATACAACACGGGGGGTGCAGGATACAACATAGGGGGAAGGATACAACACAGGGGTGGGGCAGGATACAACAAGGGGGAACACATCACAAAGGGTGCAGGACACAGCACGGGGGGCAGGATACAAAACGGGTGGCAGGATACTACACAGGGGGAATACAACACAGGGGGATACAACATGGGGGGGCAGGATACAACATAGGGAGGGCAGGATACAACACAAAGGGGATACAGCACGGGGGGAGCAGGATACAACACGGGGGAGCAGGATACAACACGGGGGGCAGGATACAACACGTGGGGACGATACAACACGGAGGATACAACACAGGGGCAGGATTTAACACAGGGGGGATACAACATGGGGGGAGGATACAACACAGGGGGGACACATCACAAAGGGTGCAGGACACGGCACAAGGGGGCAGGATAGAACACAGGGGAGATCCAACATGGGGGGCAGGATAAAACACGGGAAGATACAACACAGGGTGGATACAACACAGGGGAGCAGGACCCAACACAAGGGGGATACATCACAGTGGGGAGCAGGATACAACACAGGGGGGATACAATACAGAGAGGGCAGGATACAACACAGGGGGGGTAGGAAACAACACGGTGGGATACAACACGGGAGAGGTAGGATACAACATAGGTGGAATACAACACGGGAGGGGTAGGATACAACACAGGTGGGATACAACACGGGTGGGGGGGGGCACCATACAATACAGGGGGGATACAACACGAGGGGGGGCAGGATCAAACACAGTGGGGATACAACATTCAGGCGATATACAGCACGGGATATACAAGACAGAGGATATACAACACACACACAGGGATACAACACAGGGGGGAGATACACCACAGGGGATATACAACACAGGGGGATACAACACATGGTGGGGCAGGATACAACAAGGGGGGCATAATACAACACCGGAGGGCAGGATACAACACAGGGGGGATGTAACACGGGGAGCAGGATACAACACAGGGGGGATGTAACACGCGGGGCAGGATAAATCTCAGGAGGGATGTAACACAGGAGGTACACAACACTGGGGGGGGGCAGGATACAACGCAGAGGGAATACAACACGGTGGGGCAGGATGCAACCCGGGTGGATACAACACTGGGGGGATACAACATTGGGGGGGCAGGATACAACACAGAGGGGATAGAACACACAGGGGATATACAACAAAGGGGATATACAACACAGGGGGGAGATGCACCACAGTGGAAATAAAACACAGGGGATATACAACACAGGGGGATACAACACATGGTGGGGCATAATACAACACGGGGGGCAGGATACAACACAGGGGTGGGCAGCATACAGCACAGAGGGGGCCAGGATACTACACAGAGAGGATACAACTCAGGGGGGATACAACACAGGGTTCAGCAAGACCCAAAGCGGGTGATACAACACAGGGGGAGCAGGATACAACTCAGGGGGTATACAACACAGGAGGGGCAGGATACAACACAGGAAGGATACAACACGGGGGGCAGGATACAACACGGGGGGCAGGATACAACACAGTGGGCATGATAGAACACGGGGTCCAGGATACAACACAGGGGCATGATAGAACACAGGGGGCCAGGATACAACACGGGGGGCAGGATAAAACACGGGAGGGCAGGATACAACACGGGAATATAACACTTCAGGGATGTAACACGGGGGCAGGATACAACAGAGGAAATACAACAGAGGTGGGGCAGGATAAAACATGGGGGCAGTTCGCAACATGGGGGGGATACATCAAGGGGTGGGGCAGGATTCAACACAGGGGGATACAACACGGGGGGTAGGATACAACACACGGGGGATACAATACGTGGGGGGGCAGGATACAACACGGGGGATACATCAAGGGGGGGGCAGGATACAACTCAGCGAGGATACAAAACAGGGGATATACAACACAGGGGGATACAACACGTCGGGCATACAACACAGGGGGGCAGGATAAAACACAAGGAGGGCAGGAGACAACACAGGGGGGATGCAATACGGGGAGGGCAGGATACAACAAAGGGGGGAATACAACACAGGGGGGGCAGGATACAACACAGGGGGATACAACACGGGGGGCAGGATACAACACGGGGAAAATAACACGGGGGGTAGGATACAACATGGGGAATACAATACAGAGAGGACAGGATACAACACAGGGGGGGTAGGAAACAACATGGTGGGATACAACACGGGAGAGGTAGGATACAACATAGGTGGAATACAACACGGGAGGGGTAGGATACAACACAGGTGGGATACAACACGGGTGGGGGGGCACCATACAATACAGGGGGGATACAACACGAGGGGGGCAGGATCAAACACAGTGGGGATACAACATACAGGCGATATACAGCACGGGATATACAAGACAGAGGATATACAACACACACACACAGGGATACAACACAGGGGGAGATACACCACAGGGGATATACAACACAGGGGGATACAACACATGGTGGAGCAGGACACAACAAGGGGGGCATAATACAACACGAGGGGCAGGATACAACACCGGAGGGCAGGATACAACACAGGGGGGATGTAACACGGGGAGCAGGATACAACACAGGGGGGATGTAACACGCAGGGCAAGATAAATCTCAGGAGGGATGTAACACAGGAGGTACACAACACTGGGGGGGAGGATACAACGCAGAGGGAATACAACACGGGGGGGAGCAGGATAAAACACTGGGGGGCAGGATGCATCCCGGGTGGATACAACACTGGGGGGATACAACATTGGGGGGGCAGGATACAACACAGAGGGGATGGAACACACAGGGGATATACAACAAAGGGGATATACAACACAGGGGGGAGATGCACCACAGTGGAAATAAAACACAGGGGATATACAACACAGGGGGATACAACACAGGGGGGGCATAATACATCTTGGGGGGGCAGGAAAGAACACGGGAGGACAGGATACAACAAAGGGGGATGTAACACGCGGGGCAGGATACAACACGGGGGGTAATTCAACACAGGAGGTACACAACGCAGAGGGAATACAACACAGGGGGGGCAGGATAAAACACGGGGGGAGGCAGAATGCATCCCGGGTGGATACAGCACTGGGGGAATACATCAAGGGGTGGGGCAGGATACAACACATGGGGAATACATCACAGGGGAGAAGGATACAACACGGGGGGATACATCATAGTGTGGGGCAGGATACAACAGAGGGGGATAGAACACGGGATATACAACACAGGGGGATACATCACAGGGGGGATACATTACTGGGGCGCAGGATGCAACATGGGGAGGCAGGATACAACAAGTGGGGGATACAACACAGGGGTGGACAGGATACAGCACAGGGGGGATGCAACTCGGGGAAGCAGGATACAACACAGGGGGAGCGGGATACAACACAAGGGGGATACAACACAAGACGGGCAGCATACAACATAGGGGGGATACAACACAGGGGAGCAGGATACAACATTGGGGGGGACAAGATACTGAACAGGGGGGATACAACACGGGGAGGCAGCATGCCATAGAGGGGGATACAACACGGGAGGGCAGGATAAAACACAGGGGGATACAACACAGTGGGTATACAACACAAGGGACAGGATGCAACATGGAGGGATACAACACAGGGGGGAGATACACCACAGGGGATATACAACACAGGGGGGGCAGGATACATCACGGGGGGCATAATACAACTTGGGGGGCAGGATACAACACAGGGTGGATGTAACACAGGGGGGATAGGATACAACACAGGTGGGATACAACACGGGGAGGACACCACACAACAGAGGGGGGATACAACACGGGGGGCAGGATAAAGCACAGGGGGGATACAACATATATATATATATATATATATATATATATATATACTAAAAGAAAAAAGAAGTGCCAAACATAGTGTAATATCATCAATTAATCAGTGAAAATAAGGATTCCAAATTGGCCTTGTACCAGAAAATAGGTGATAAAGTGCTTATCTGTTTATTATTCTGCTGGAGTCCAGATCTTTCCTCTGTGCGGGTTCCACACTAGGGGCTAGATTTACTAAGAATCGTGTTTGGTGGCGGTTTCAAATCGCCACCCATCACCGGCGGTTAAGTGGTTCAAACCGCCGCATTTACTATAGGGCGGCTTCAGGCTTCAATTTAAAATGACTGGTGATGTATGGCGGATTGAAAAAGCCAAACCACCGGCGGTTTGGGTGAAACCGCCATCAACCCCGCCCTTCCAAAAGACAGGACAGGACAGTTTTAATACCTGCTTCAGAATAGCTTGATAGCTTAAACATGCTGTTTGAATTATTTTGCCATTCAGAACATTAGAGAAAGCACCACTGACATTTAAATTATGTTTGCAATCATTATTTATTGATTTATTTATGAGGGAATAAAACATTTTCATTATATTAAGGGGATAAAATTATTTAATTATTATATTATTTGGACAATATGTCATGACAAATTGTGCAACATAAATAATTATATCCACCATTAACAATCAGTTAATAATATTATATATTCACATTTTGTACATAATATAATGCTATAATAGTGTCCCTTTAAAAATAAAATATGAAAAAAAAATTCTCTC
>NC_134406.1:124462044-124464544 GCF_038048845.1 Mixophyes fleayi
AAAAAATGTTAACTAAGGAGATAAGAACATGGTGGGATATTACAGTTCTAGAGGAATATATCAAGGCAAAAAGAATACCCAGAGGTTTAAGGATTAGAAAAAATCCAACTTTTGGTTTGGATAACTTACATTTTATGAAGGAATGGGAAAATACTTTAAATGAATGTTCAGTAAGTCTGATGAAACTTATTATTTGTGAGAAACAAAAGAATTTATTATCTATTCAGAAGGAACTAAAGGAAAGAGAGACAAAGGTGGAAACGTTAAGATCTAAGGAAAATTTTAAGATAAATGAGAAGGTATTACACAAAAAATTGGATAAAATTGAAATGGAGGTTATTGAGCGTAAACAGAGTAAATTTAAAAGAGACAAAAAGGATTACGAAGAAAATAAGAAATTTAATTGGAATAGATCTAGATTCCCTTCTTAAAATCCACAATCCACTCAGAGATGGAATAATAGAGTTTTTAGAGGCTATAACCAAGACCCGGATGAGTGGACGAAAGTCCAACATCACGGTAGGAATAGAGTGCCCCAGAGGTTTGAGGGTCTTCCCCAGTTGAAACTGGGTAATCGTTTTTCACCACTCCAAAAAGAGAAATTTTGGAGTGTTGATGAGGATTTTTTAGTAACTACTCCAAATTCAGGAGAAGACCCCCCAGGAAAAAGGTTAGGTCTAAGAGAAAATGTAAGAATTGCATCACCCATGAAACGAAGGTTTTTAGAGGGAGAGGCCGTAGGGGAGAACTTAAGAAAAAGGAGAAGAAACTACTAGGTAAATACAATGGTTCCGGTACATCTGGGATATTTAATTTATCTGATTATAAACTTACTTCGGTTGAAACTAAATTATTGAATAGAGGATTATCTTTTGCTCCTACGAATAGAATGAATGACTTTCAGTTGTTTATTGATCTTAATAAATTTATTCGACGCTTGACTCTTAAGAGACATTTTTTGAAAAATGAGAATATAACAGAGAGAAATGATAGTTCAAAATCAGGCCTTAAAAGGCCATCCAAATTCTATCCACTAGAATCGAAAGGGGGGGAATATAGAAGTATTTTTTCAGCTTGTTAAGAAAGAATTATGTGTTGAGAATAAATGCCCTAAAATTAAGAGTAATTTATCACCACAAGAAAAGAAAGCTCTTGAGGCCCTTATGAAAAATGATCAGATTGTTATAAAGCAGGCTGATAAAGATGGGGGGATTGTTATTTTAAATAGAGTAGATTATGTTCTGGAAGCTGAAAGACTGTTAGGAGATAAGGATTCATATAGGATTTTGGAGGGAGATCCAACTATTGAATTCATTCAAGAGATAAGAAAGATCTTGGATAAAGCCTTGAAGGATAATATCATTAATCAGGATGAATTCAGATATCTTTTACAGGAATTCCCTACTATTCCTATTTTCTATTACCTACCGAAGGTGCATAAAAATTTAGAGAAACCCCCGGGGAGACCAATTATAGCGGGGATCAATTCTCTCACATCATCTGCTTCCCAATATGTGGACTTTTTTCTAAAGAAATATGTGGGGAAACTACCGGCATTTCTAAAAGATACCACCTCTCTATTACAAATCTTGGCAACAGTGGATTGGAAACAAGGTTATAAATGGGTTACTTTAGACATTCAAGCCCTATATACTTCTATTAATCACATCAAGGGGCTGGAAGCTATAAGATATTTCCTGGAAAATGATGAAGATCTGAGTGTGTTGCATAAAACTTTTTTATGTAATTTAGTCCTGTTTATTTTGTCCCATAATTATTTTAAATTTTTGGGAGTTTTTTTATTTACAATTATGCGGGACAGCCATGGGCACCACTTTTGCACCTTCTCTGGCTAACCTGTATATGGGCAAATGGGAGGAGGAATCCATCTTTGTGGAGAATGCTTTTTCAAAATCTCTCATCTTATATCGTAGATATATTGATGATATTTTAATTATCTGGGATGGGTCTTTGGATTTCTTCCAAAACTTTCTTCAATATATAAATAATAATCAATTTAATCTTAAGTTCACTTCTTCCATTAATGAGACAAGTGTTGAATTCTTAGATTTGGTTCTGGAAATTAAGGAAGATAGAATAGAAACGAAAACTTTTATCAAAAATGTCGATACTAACAGCTATATACATTATGGGAGCAACCATATGAGAAAATGGAAAAATAATATTCCGCTGTCTCAATTTAGTAGAATTAAACGTAATTGCTCTGACAAGAATGTATGTGAAGAACAAACTGAGGTCTATGTTGAAAGATTTAGAGAACGTAAATACCCTGAGTCTATTATCTCTGAGGCACTAAAAAGAACTAATGATATTGAGAGAAACGATCTTCTAAAATATAAAGAGAGAGAAAAGAAAGAGAATATGATCCCTTTTATTACAGAATATGGGATGGGGGAAAAAAAAGTAAGACATGTTCTTAATAAATATTGGAACCTGATCTGTGCGGACCCTGTTTTAGGTTCTATAATGCCTAAAAAAC
>NC_134406.1:124472044-124482044 GCF_038048845.1 Mixophyes fleayi
GTCATAACTGTCAGCAGTATCTACTAAATAATTTTTAGCACTCCTCAGTGCTTTTGGGGTGTCCTCCCTAATTGTGCATTAATATTTCTGGCTGTCAAAAGTCATATCTGTCAGCAGTATCTACTAAATAATTTTTAGCACTCCTCAGTGCTTTTGGGGTGTCCTCCCTAATTGTGCATTAATATTTCTGGCTGTCAAAAGTCATATCTGTCAGCAGTATCTACCAAATAATTTTTAGCACTCCCCAGTGGTTTGCGCTCAGAATGGATTCAAAGCAATCCACATATGATCAGAATGAGCAACCAGGTTCTGTCACCAGTCCTGATGTTAGTGTTCCCAGTACGTCATATGGCCAAGGCGATGTCAAACAACAGAGTGTTTCCAAATTAGTGCAAAAAACAAAAACCCCCAAAAAATTTACTGTATTGAAGCGAAAAAGAAGTTAACTGAGCAAAAGTTAAGTGACGATAAAAAAAAAATTGCAAGCATGCCATTCTACACACGCAGTGGCAAAGAGAGAATGAGGCCTTCACCTTTGGCTATTAGTGGCAGATCCCAAAAAGTTACCCAGCCTACAATTGGTGCACAACTACTGTTACGCGTCAAAGCCGAGCTGCAAGATAACAGTGAGGCATTACAGGAGAATATTTGCTCTGATTCACAAATGACAACAATTCCTGTGGAGAGTCCATCCAACAGTGGGATGTCTAATCGTGAGCATTTTGCTGATGTGTGCCTTAATAGCCCGAGTGTAGCCGGTGATACCCAAATTGAGGATGCCACTTTGGAATTAGAAGAGGATGAGGGGGAGATTTGTGTAGGCGACGAGGGCGCTAATGATGATGTTGATGATTATGATGCAGACAGATACCAAATTGCCTTTCTCAATTTCTATTTATATTCTAGATTATATAACGGCTGAATAGTTTTCTATTTTACTCCTAGTGGAGAGAGAATCTGATGCAGACAGATACCAAACTGCCTTTGTCCATTTCAATTTATATTGTACAGTATATAACGGCTGAATTTATTAGTATTTTATACAAGTGGAGGGGGGCCTAGAGAGACAGAAACCAAACTGGCTTTCTCCATGTCAATTAATATTGTACAGTCTATAACGGCTGGATTTTTTGGTATTGTATACAAGTGGAGGGGGGCCTAGAGAGACAGAAACCAAACTGGCTTTCTCCATGTCAATTAATATTGTACAGTCTATAATGGCTGAATTTTTTGTTTTTTTTAAAAAAGTGGAGGGGGGCCTATAGAGACAGAAAGCAAACTGTCTTTTTCCATTTCTTTACATATTTAACTATAAGTGTAGGGTGTAATATACATCCAAAGACGATGGCTGCATTGCCAATATGCATAGATGGAGAGGAAGACAATCTGTTTTGTGTGTAGAATAAATGAAGGCCTACCAACAAAGAATTAAACAGTTTTTTTGGAGGATTTATTACCTCAACAATTAGATTACTTATCTCTAAAACAGTTGGAGCACTAAATTGGGTTATTTTAGGCACAAAAACATGGATTTTCTAACAAAATAGCAAAACAAAACCAAACAAAGCCAAAACCAAAACCAAAACACGCAATGGCGGTTTTGCAAAACCAAAACACGACGGTAATCCAGATCCAAAACCGAATCCAAAACCAAAACACGGGGGTCAGTGACCATCTCTAATTTGAACTAGGGATGAGCGCACTCGGATTTATGAAATCCGAGCCCACCCGAACGTTGCGGATCCGAGTCGGATCCGAGACAGATCCGGGTATTGGCGCCAAATTCAAATGTGAAACTGAGGCTCTGACTCATAATCCCGTTGTCGGATCTCGCGATACTCGGATCCTATAAATTCCCCGCTAGTCGCCGCCATCTTCACTCGGGCATTGATCAGGGTAGAGGGAGGGTGTGTTAGGTGGTCCTCTGTCCTGGTAGATCTCGTGCTGTGCTGTTTAGTTCTGTGCTGTGCTGTTTAGTTCTGTGCTGTGCTGTGCTGTGCTGTGCTGTGCTGTGCTGTGCTGTGCTGTGCTGTGTTCTGCAGTATCAGTCCAGTGGTGCTGTGTGCTGTGCTCTGTCCTTCTGAGGTCAGTGGTGCTGCTGGGTCCTGTGCTGTGTCCTGTTCAGTCCAGTGGTGCTGTGTCCTGTGCTCTGTGCTTCTAAGGGCATAGTTATTTCCCCAATATTCCCCTGTGTTTAAAAAAATAAAAAAAAGTTTTTTTTAAAAAATACCAAAAACTACTTTAATTTTTTTTAATTACCACAAAATTTGCACAACCAATCCTGCAGTATAAGCCCATTGGTACTGCAATATTACCAAGTTCACACATTCAGCAGTAAAAGTCCAGTGGTACTGCAATATTACAAAGTTTACACATTCTGCAGTATCAGTCCAGTGGTGCTGTGTCCTGTGCTCTGTCCTGCTGAGTTCCGTAGTGCTGCTGGGTCCTGTGCCGTGTCCTGTTCAGTCCAGTGGTGCTGTGTCCTGTGCTCTGTGCTTCTAAGGGCATAGTTATTTCCCCATTATTCCCAAGTTTTTTAAAAAAAAAAAAAAAGTAAAAAAAAATAAAAAATTTAAAAAAAAAAAAAATATATAATAATTATAACCAAATTTGCAAAACCAATCCAGCAGTATAAGTCCATTGGTACTGCAATATTACAAAGTTCACACATTCTGCAGTATCAGTCCAGTGGTGCTGTGTCCTGTGCTCTGTCCTGCTGAGTTCCGTAGTGCTGCTGGGTCCTGTGCCGTGTCCTGTTCAGTCCAGTGGTGCTGTGTCCTGTGCTCTGTGCTTCTAAGGGCATAGTTATTTCCCCACTATTCCCAAGTTTTTTAAAAATAAAAAAAAAGTAAAAAAAAATAAAAAATTAAAAAAAAAAAAAATATATAATAATTATAACCAAATTTGCAAAACCAATCCAGCAGTATAAGTCCATTGGTACTGCAATATTACCAAGTTCACACATTCTGCAGTATCTTGTGCTACATATAATGGAGACCAAAAATTTGGAGGATAAAGTAGGGAAAGATCAAGACCCACTTCCTCCTAATGCTGAAGCTGCTGCCACTAGTCATGACATAGACGATGAAATGCCATCAACGTCGTCTTCCAAGCCCGATGCCCAATCTCGTAGTACCGGGCATGTAAAATCCAAAAAGCCCAAGTTAAGAAAAAGTAGCAAAAAGAGAAACTTAAAATCATCTGAGGAGAAACGTAAAGTTGCCAATATGCCATTTACGACACGGAGTGGCAAGGAACGGCTTAGGCCCTGGCCCGTGTTCATGACTAGTGGTTCAGCTTCACCCACGGATCTTAGCCCTCCTCCTCCTCCCCCCCCCCTACAAAAAATTGAAGAGAGTTATGCTGTCAGCAACAAAACAGCAAACAACTCTGCCTTCTAAAGAGAAATTATCACAAATCCACAAGGCGAGTCCAAGGATGTTGGTGGTTGTCAAGCCTGACCTTCCCATCACTGTACGGGAAGAGGTGGCTCGGGAGGAGGCTATTGATGATGTAGCTGGCGCTGTGGAGGAACTTGATGATGAGGATGGTGATGTGGTTATTGTAAATGAGGCACCAGGGGGGGAAACAGCTGATGTCCATGGGATGAAAAAGCCCATCGTCATGCCTGGTCAGAAGACCAAAAAATGCACCTCTTCGGTCTGGAGTTATTTTTATCCAAATCCAGACAACCAATGTATGGCCATATGTAGCTTATGTAAAGCTCAAATAAGCAGGGGTAAGGATCTTGCCCACCTAGGAACATCCTCCCTTATACGTCACCTGAATAACCTTCATAGTTCAGTGGTTAGTTCAGGAACTGGGGCTAGGACCCTCATCGGTACAGGGACACCTAAATCCCGTGGTCCAGTTGGATACACACCAGCAACACCCTCCTCGTCAAGGGGTGTGCAGGAGATGCTTGCGGTGGCGTGCAAAATTGCTGGACACTTTCGGCATTCAGCCAGTGCCTACCGCAGACTAGAGGCACATCAAAAAAGCATGAACCTGCCCTGCCATCACCTCAAACAAGAGGTTGTGACGCGCTGGAACTCCACCCTCTATATGCTGCAGAGGATGGAGGAGCAGCAAAAGGCCATTCAGGCCTACACAGCCACCTACGACATAGGCAAAGGAGTGGGGATGCGCCTCAGTCAAGCGCAGTGGAGACTGATTTCCGTGTTGTGCAAGGTTCTGCAGCCATTTGAACTTGCCACACGAGAAGTCAGTTCCGACACTGCCAGCTTGAGTCAGGTCATTCCCCTGATCAGGCTGTTGCAGAAGCAGCTGGAGAAAGTGAGGGAGGAGCTGGTAAGCCATTGCGATTACACCAAGCATGTAGCTCTTGTGGATGTAGCCCTTCGTACGCTTTGCCAGGATCCGAGGGTGGTCACTCTTTTAAAGTCAGAGGAATACATTCTGGCCACCGTGCTCGATCCTCGGTTTAAAGCGTATGTTGTGTCTCTGTTTCCGGCGGACACAAGTCTACAGCGGTGCAAAGACCTGCTGGTCAGGAGATTGTCCTCTGAAGAGGACCGTGACATGCCAACAGCTCCACCCTCATTTTCTTCCACATCTATGGCTGCGAGGAAAAAGCTCAGTTTTCCCAAAAGAGGCACTGGCGGGGATGCTGATAACATCTGGTCCGGACTGAAGGACCTGCCAACCATTGCAGACATGTCTACTCTCGCTGCATTGGATGCTGTCACAATAGAAAAAATTGTGGATGATTACTTTGCTGACACCATCCAAGTAGACATGTCAGACAGTCCATATTGTTACTGGCAGGAAAAAAAGGCAGTTTGGAAGCCCCTGTACAAACTGGCTCTATTTTACCTGAGTTGTCCCCCCTCCAGTGTGTACTCGGAAAGAGTTTTTAGTGCAGCGGGGAACCTGGTCAGTGAGCGGCGAAGGAGGTTGCTTCCTCACAACGTTGAAAAAATGATGTTTATAAAAATGAATAATCAATTCCTCAATGAAGTACAGCACTGCCCTCCAGATACTACAGAGGGACCTGTGGTTGTGGAGTCCAGCGGGGACGAATTGATAATGTGTGATGAGGAGGAAGTACACACTGTAGGGGGAGAGGAATCAGAGGTTGAGGATGAGGACGACATCTTGCCTCAGTAGAGCCTGTTTAGTCTGTACAGGGAGAGATGAATAGCTTTTTTGGTGTGGGGGCCCAAACAAACCAATCATTTCAGCCAAAGTTGTTTGGTAGGCCCTGTCGCTGAAATGATTGGTTTGTTAAAGTGTGCATGTCCTATTTCAACAACATAAGGGTGGGTGTGAGGGCCCAAGGACAATTCCATCTTGGAACTTTTTTTTTGGCATTATATGACCAATCAACAGTCGTTTGCCATGTTCAAAAAGTAAAACCAAATTTTAAAAAATTCAAGAAATTAAACCAAAAGTAAAATGCCGTGTCATAATTTAAAACAAGAGGTATTGACGTGCTCTAAAACTACTGTATTGTTGTTTTTATTTTATAAACACTACACTTGAAAGCTTGAGTCTTTCAATAAAAAAGTAACTGTCCATTGCACGAATATTTGCAACAGGGACAATTTTAGGGTTAAGAAAGCCAACTAATAACACTTCGACGCTGTCTGTCTTTATAAACACTACACTTGGAAGTTGGAGGAGGTATTGTGGCCCCGGCACCAAATTTACTACCGGGGCCACTCCACTGTGCAGTCCATATTTAGGTGTATCAGATATTAAACAACGGTGACAGTTGATGCCCAATTTTTTAATTATATTGTGGCCTCGGTACCAAATTGTGTACCGGGGCCACCACACTACGCAGTCCAGATACTTGTTTGGTGGAATTCAGACCAGTTGAGGGTTTTATTATTATATTGTGGGGACCACTCTATCTATACCACACTACAACTCTATACCACTCTATTTCATACTTTAATTCTATTTAATACTTTAATTCTATTTCATACTTTAATTCTATTTAATACTTTAATTCTATTTCATACTTTAATTCTATTTAATACTTTAATTCTATTACTAATTACCATAAAGAGGAACTGCCGCTTCTATTTAATACTTTAATTCTATTAGTAGTTACCATAAAGAGGAACAAAATAAACCAATTTTACCAAAAGTATAATATAACTTAGACTTACAAACACTACACTTGAAAGATGGTGCCTTTAAATGAAAAAGTCAGTCTTCATTGCACGACTATGTGCAACAGGGACAGTTTTTTGGTTTACAAAGTCAACCAATAACACTTGGACCCTGTCTGTCTTTAACATACTTGATGGGATCTCAATGACGAATTGTCTGTACCATGTTTGGAGGAGGTATTGTGGCCCCGGTATCAAATTGGGTACCGGGGCCACCCCACTACGCAGTCCAGATACTTGTTTGGTGGAATTCTGACACGTGGAGGGTGTATTTATTTTATTGTGGCCCCGGTATCAAATTGGGTACCGGGGCCACCCCACTACGCAGTCCAGATACTTGTTTGGTGGAATTCTGACACGTGGAGGGTTTTTTAATTATATTGTGGCCTCGGTACCAAATTGTGTACCGGGGCCACCACACTACGCAGTCAAGATAGATAGATGCGTATCATAGATAAAGTACATTCAGTTGTGTGGGGCAAATTGAAAAATATTCAAAATGCACTGACATTATCAAAAACAAGAGGTTGTCACACGCTAAAACTCCAACATGTATATGATGGAGTAGGATGGAGGAGCAGCCGTATGTGTAGTGTAATGCAGACCTGTTGAAGGTTTTTTATATATTTTATTGTGGTGACCAGTGCCCACTCCTCTAGGCAGTCCAGGTACATTTATTGGTGCGATTCATAAAAGTTCAGGGTTTTTAATATATTGTGGTGACCCCCTCCTCTACGCAGTCCAGGTACATTTATTGGTGCGAATCAAACAAGTTGATGGTTTTCTTATTATATATATTGTGGTGACCCACTCCTCTAGGCAGTCCAGGTACATTTATTGGTGCGATTCATAAAAGTTCAGGGTTTTTAATATATTGTGGTGACCCACTCCTCTACGCAGTCCAGGTACATTTATTGGTGCGATTCATAAAAGTTCAGGGTTTTTAATATATTGTGGTGACCCACTCCTCTACGCAGTCCAGGTACATTTATTGGTGCGAATCAAACAAGTTGATGGTTTTCTTATTATATATATTGTGGTGACCCACTCCTCTACGCAGTCCAGGTACATTTATTGGTGCGATTCATAAAAGTTCAGGGTTTTTAATATATTGTGGTGACCCACTCCTCTACGCAGTCCAGGTACATTTAATGGTGCGAATCAAACAAGTTGATGGTTTTCTTATTATATATATTGTGGTGACCCACTCCTCTACGCAGTCCAGGTACATTTATTGGTGCGATTCATAAAAGTTCAGGGTTTTTAAAATATTGTGGTGACCCACTCCTCTACGCAGTCCAGGTACATTTATTGGTGCGATTCATAAAAGTTCAGGGTTTTTAATATATATTGTGGTGACCCACTCCTCTACGCAGTCCAGGTACATTTATTGGTGCGATTCATAAAAGTTCAGGGTTTTTAATATATATTGTGGTGACCCACTCCTCTACGCAGTCCAGGAACATTTATTGGTGCGATTCATAAAAGTTCAGGGTTTTTAATATATATTGTGGTGACCCACTCCTCTACGCAGTCCAGGTACATTTATTGGTGCGATTCATAAAAGTTCAGGGTTTTTAATATATTGTGGTGACCCACTCCTCTACGCAGTCCAGGTACATTTATTGGTGCGAATCAAACAAGTTGATGGTTTTCTTATTATATATATTGTGGTGACCCACTCCTCTACGCAGTCCAGGTACATTTATTGGTGCGATTCATAAAAGTTCAGGGTTTTTAATATATTGTGGTGACCCACTCCTCTACGCAGTCCAGGTACATTTATTGGTGCGAATCAAACAAGTTGATGGTTTTCTTATTATATATATTGTGGTGACCCACTCCTCTACGCAGTCCAGGTACATTTATTGGTGCGATTCATAAAAGTTCAGGGTTTTTAATATATTGTGGTGACCCACTCCTCTACGCAGTCCAGGTACATTTATTGGTGCGAATCATAAAAGTTCAGGGTTTTTAATATATATTGTGGTGACCCACTCCTCTACGTAGTCCAGAAAGATACCTTGTTGCAACGTTTTGGACTAATAACTATATTGTGAGGTGTTCAGAATACACTGTAAATTAGTGGAAATGCTTGTTATTGAATGTTATTGAGGTTAATAATAGCCTAGGAGTGAAAATAAGCCCAAAAACTTGATTTTTAAACTTTTTATGTTTTTTTCAAAAAAAATCCGAATCCAAAACCTTAAATCCGAACCGAGACCTTTCGTCAAGTGTTTTGCGAGACAAATCCGAACCCCAAAAATAACGAAAATCCGGATCCAAAACACAAAACACGAGACCTCAAAAGTCGCCGGTGCACATCCCTAATTTGAACTGTATATGATGGAACGAACCGATAAACAATTACTTCAAAACAGCTTGATAAACTATATTTCTCGTTTCTTCATTTGGGGTAAATACATACAAATTTCTTGGTGATCCAACTCTTGAGCACACAACGTAAAATTGTGCATGAGAAAAGCAAGGTGATTCCAAATTGACTCCAGCTACATGTAAAGATTGTCCTTGGGCCTTATTGATAGACATGGCAAAAGCTAAACGAACTGGAAATTGTAGACGCTTAAATTGAAATGGCATATCAGATGGAATGAGAGGTATGCGTGGAATGAAAGCATTGTCACCTTTTGCACAGCCTGTCAAAATAGTTGCTTCAATGACATGAGAATTGAGCTTTTGGACTACTAATCTTGTACCGTTACAAAGTCTTGGAGGATATAAATTTCTGAGAAGCATAATGGGTGATCCAATCTTCAGTCCGAGGTTATGCGGTGGCATTCCGGGAGGTTCTAAAGAGTTTAAAAATTCAGTAGGATAGTGCACAGCCTCATTTTCTTAAACAACGGTATCTATTGATTTCTATAATATGGCTTCTCCAGGCAACTCTTCTTGAATCTTTAAGTTGATGTTGTTTACACAATTATTTTAGTTACTGGATGAAGCGGCATTAAACCATTCCCAATATTTAACAAATGATCAGCAAACTGACCGTCAATTGTGTTGCCATGCAGAGAAACTCTCATATTTGTGGTTAGTCGCAAAGTGTGAACATGCCTCCAAAGATGTGATGATTTAAGGCATGCATTAATTTCATCCACCATTGTTCCTTTTGGAATGACCGGCAATGTTTGTCGAAAATCTTTAGCCAATACAACAGTGACTCCACCCATTAGTAAATCATTGCCTCTTAAAAATTGAAGTGTTTGATTGAGGGCCTCCCTTAGGAGTGCTAGGGGTGACTTGCCCCCACAATATTTGTTGTCAGACTGTAAGTCATATGTGTACCAGGTTTGGTGTAAATTGTTCCAGACATTCTAGAGTTATGGTCGTTTTGGATGATTTTTAGGTGTTACCCCCCTCGCCACCGCTACCCTTAGGAGTGCTAGGGGTGTCTTGCCCCCACAATATTTGTTGTCAGACTGTAAGTCATATGTGTACCAGGTTTGGTGTAAATTGTTCCAGACATTCCAGAGTTATGGTCGTTTTCGATGATTTTTAGGTGTTACCCCACTTGCCACCCCCACCCTTAGGAGTGCTAGGGGTGTCTCGCCCCCACAATATTTGTTGTCAGACTGTAAGTCATATGTGTACCAGGTTTGGTGTAAATTGTTCCAGTCATTCCAGAGTTATGGTTGTTTTCGATGATTTTTAGGTGTTACCCCCCTTGCCACCCCCACCCCGTTATGAATTTCAATTTTAATTTTTTTTAGTTGCCTCCGTCATGTTTTAATACACTCGTATGCAAAATTTCATGATCTTCGCTTGAAAAATGTGGATTTGTATAGAAAGACAGACAGAAGGACAAATTTTCTCTTTTATATATTAGACTAGCAGAA